>NC_056625.2:261597058-261619558 GCF_002870075.4 Lactuca sativa | reverse complement strand
GGCTCGGGTCATGACATAATGTTTGTTGTACAATATTCGGTCAACACTTAATCACTAGAATTATATCATGGTTGTCACTACCAGAAAACTGGATGAATTCCTACGGAAATTAGTGATGGAATTTTTCCTTCGGAAATTAGTGAAGGAATTCCGACGGAATTGTGACAAACATAAAAACCCTAATTTTAGTGGCAGAATACTGACAAAATAGCGACGAAAATAAATTCTGTCAGAAATCAGTCGGTGATTACCGACGAAAAAATCACGGAATGTAAAAGAAATAGTAGACTTGGGCCATCCGTTGGTATTCCGTCGGTAATCATCGACGGATATCCGACGGAATTGTTTTTTTAGAAAAAGTTCATCGGAAATTCGTTCGTAATTACCGACGTATTAGCGACGGCAGTTGACTAAAATTTATGGAGGAAACTAGATCTCATAACAAATGTGCATATCATTAATTCTTTATTCAAGATTTAACAAATAATTAATTAAACTAACCTCATTTATCATCTTATCTTCTTTTCGAACCACATCTATAAATGCATGAGCCAATTCCTATCATTTTAAACTATTCATAGCTTTTCATCTTCTTTATCTCCGTATAGTCATGGTAAGTACACTAAAACTGTATGATCAGTTCATCCTATTATGCCAAAACGTGACTAAAATAGTTAATAAATTATGTTATTATTATTATTATTATTATTATTATTATTGTTGTTGTTGTTGTTGTTGTTGTTGTTGTTGTTGTTGTTGTTGTTGTTATTATTATTACTATTATTATTATTATTATTATTATTATTATTATTATTATTATTATTAGTTGTCAATGTAGGCTATTGGTACGACGCTTAATGTGATTAGACGCACTCTCATGATCGTTAGATGCATCATTCAACCTGAAAATGTAATTAGTTTGGAAACTAATGTTAAGTGCTTTGTAGCTGTAGGAGATGGCATCTCCAACGATTCTTTGGTACACAACAACTTTTATATATACACAATGTGATTCTGAGTAGCAGTTGACTAATCTGTTTTCAAGCTATGGAATATGATACAAAGTTCTCTTTGAATTACATACTTCTACTAACTTAGCCATGGATTAGCTAGTTGCATTCATTTTTTGAGGCATTTTACAATTTAAAAATTTTAATGTACATATGTCATGATCTTGTAGGTGGTTAACAAGGCATGGGATGCAACATGCAGTTCGACTGATCAATTCAAATTATCTTCTGGAAACTTTCTTGTTCAATCATTGTCTTTCTCTGGTCCACTTAAAGCTCATGCAAAGCTCCAACTGTTGTCGTCGTCACTGTAAGTGTAATTAATTAATGCATGTGATTGCCAAGAAAATAAAATTAATTTGTTACTATAGAATTCATGGGATCTTTTTATATGTATGCAGGTCATACGGATTCTTCTAGGACCACCGAAGAACAAGTGGATTAATAACACTGATATTTGGCTTAACTTTCAAGACATTGATAATCTTGTTATAACTCGACCCGGACGATTTGATGGTCAAGGGTAGTTTGGTTGGTGGGACTCTTGCAAAGAGGTCATGACATCTTTTTATTACTATGCAAAAAACAGCAATAGATTTTCATTCAATTGTTTATTATTTAGATATATGCATGGATCTTATTTTTATTACAACAAAATACTTTCACAAATGAATCATATTATATATAATCGTGGAAAATGTTTTTCATTCAGATTACGTACCAACTTATATTTCGATAGATTTGTCATATTGGAGTCTAGCTAGTATTGCGATAACAACAAAGGAAAATGTAATGATCATATGATATGATAAACAAACAAGTAAAAATCCATTATAATTAAGCCCTATTTCTTAAGTTTTAAACCTTTTCAACAATTGACTGTATGTTTAAATATTTCAGACTAGCACTTGTGAAAATAACCCTCTGTAAGCAATCCCCTTGTGGAACATCCAAAACAAATTAAGTTATTATTTGATCACATATAATGGGTTTATGTTTTTTTAGGCTATGAGATTTCACCATTGTAATGGCCTTCACCTTATGAGTGTAACCTCTATCAATAGCCCGGTAAACCATATATCTATAAATGCTTGCACTGGAAGCATCATCTCTAACATCAGCATAACCACGCCCAAACAAAGTCCTAACACGAACGACATTGGCATATGTGATTGAAGCGGTGTTCAAATCACTGGTGGACACATTGTGACCGGTACAAATTTCTTATTGCTCAAGTATATATCTATTTAATTAAGATTAGATGCATCAGATGACAACAACCTATTTTTCCTGATTTATTTATTAATTGCAGCACCATTATATCATTGTTGTTTTGAAACTTGTGCATAGTACGAAAATCATTTACAAGCCGATGCATGGTATACTTGAGTAATTCTTTCAACATATATAATCTTAATAAGAAAAAAAACTTCGTGTACGTTATAATCATGCATGTAATATATGCAATGAAACAAAATTTAAAAAACAAATAAACAAATAAATAAAGTTATATAATGTATGGTGTTATATATTTCTTGCATTTAATATTTTTACATGATGAAAAGCATTGTTTCTAACACTATTTTATTTTTATTGTTTAGGGATGATTGTATCTCGCAATCAATGGTGGTAGCTTCCAAATCACTGTTGATGGTCTATTTCGTGGCCCGGTTCGTGGCATAAGGTTTGTTGTACAACATTCGATCACAACTTAATCACTAGAAATATATCATGGTTGTCGTTAATAGAAAACTTTGTGAATTCCTACGGAAATTAGTGACGGAATTTTTCCGTCGGAAATTAGTCACAAAATTCTGACGGAATTGTGACAAACATCAAAACCTTAATTTTAGTGACAGAATACTGACAAAATAGTGAAGGAAATAAATTTTGTTTGAAATTCCTCGGTGACTACGGACGGAATTTAAATGAAATACTAGACTTGGGCCATCCATTGTTATTCTATCGGTAATCACCGATGGATTTCCGACGGAATTGTTTTTTTAGAAAATAAATCAACTTTTTTTTTTTTATCCTAATGTTCTAAAAATATTTCAATTATTATTATTATTATTAATTGTACAATTCTTTATATATATATATATATATATATATATATATATATATATATATATATATAATATTTCAATTTACTAATTATTATAGTATAAGTAATTTTGTTATTACTTATAATTATTATGAAAATTATAAATTATAAATGTAAATGTTGTTTTAGGAAATATGTAAACTTTTTTTATTAGTATTTTTAAAAAAATAAGTCAAATATTATTAATAATAGTAATTAAATATTAACTTTTTTGTATTTAAAATATTATAATTATCAACCAAATAAATCCACTTTTTTATTAGTATTATTATGTAATAATAGTTTAATTACTTATAATATTATTAGTACTTAAATAATTATTTATTTTTTAATTAAAATCATATAATAATTACTATTAAATACTATTTATTGTAACTATTAGTATTAGTAAATAAATAATTATTTACTTTTTTAACGAAAATAAGTAATTATTATTATTATTAATTACTATTTATATAGTTATTGGTATTAATAAATAATAATACTTATAAAAATAATTACAATAATAATAATAATAATAATAATAATAATAATTATAAAAATAATAAATTACAATAAAATATATTAATGATGTATAATAAAGGTGTGAGGAAGATAAAGTCATAAAAAACATGTTTGGTACTTGAAAGTTTGAAAATAAGAATTGAAATATTGGTCCCAAAGGTTTACACGGATGTATGTATGTGTATATTAGCTATAATATATCAAATGTGTAGTTATTGATGTATTATATGTGGGTGAGAAAAAGGAATCAGAAAAAATGATGTACGGTGCTTGAAAAGTCAGAAATTAGAACAAGTCTACTGGAAATCCGTCGGTAATTATCGACGGATTAGCGACGACGATATTCCGTCGCTAATCCGTCGGTAATTACTGACGGAATTTCGATGGACCTTTCTTAACTTTCTAAATTTCAAGCACCATACGTCGTTTTTTCTGCTTTTTTTCTCACACATATAATATACATCAATTAGTATATATTTACATAATTATAGCTAATATAAATATACGGACATTCGTGCACACTGTTGGAGCCCCGCTAAAGATCTTATGCTTTAACATGCTAATACATATTAATGCATGAGACCCCGATCGTGTATACACTTGTATGTACTAAATCTACTATAATTGTTCAATGTGTATTAATTGGTGTATAACAAAGGTGTAAGAAAAGATATACTTATAAAAATCATGTTTGGTCCCCGAAAACTTGAAAATTAGAATTGAAACGTCGGTCCCCAAGGTGTACATCGGTGTACGTATATGTATCTTAGATATAATTTGTAAAATATGTCGTTATTGATGTATTTTATGTGTGAGAAAAATAAATCGGAAGACACGACGTATGATGCTCGATAAGTCGGAAATAAGAAAAAGTCCGTCGGAAATTCGTCGGTAATTATCGACGTATTAGCGACGGCTGTTGACTAAAATTTATGTAGGAAACTAGATCTCATAACTAATGTGCATATTATTAATTCTTTATTCAAGATTTAACAAATCATTAACAAAACTAACCTCATTTATCATCTTATCTTCTTTTCGAACTACATGTATAAATGCATAAATGCATGAGTCAATTCCTATCATTTTAATTTATTCATAGCTTTTTTCTTTATCTCCGTCTAGTCATGGTAAGTACACTAAAACTGTATGATCAGTTCATCTTATTATGCCAAAACGTGACTAAAATAGTTAATAAATTATGTTATTATTATTATTATTATTATTATTATTATTGTTGTTGTTGTTGTTGTTGTTGTTGTTGTTAGTTGTCAATGCAGGTTATTGGTACAACGCTTAATGTGATTAGATGCACTCTCATGATCATTGGATGCATCATTCAACCTCAAAATGTAGTTAGTTTGGAAACTGATGTTAAGTGCTTTGTAGCTGTAGGAAATGAAATCACCGACGATTCTTTGGTACACAACAACTTTTATATATAGATATTGTGATTCTGAGTAGTAGCAGTTTACTAATCTGTTTTCAAGCTATGGAATATGATACAAAGTTCTCTTTGAATTACGTACTTCTGCTAACTTAGCCATGTATGAGCTAGTTGCATTGATTTTTTTAGGCATTTTACAATTTATAAATTTTAATGTTCATATGTCATGATCTTGTAAGTGGTTAACAAGGCATGGGATGCGGCATGAAGTTCGAGTGGACAATTCAAATTACCTGCTGGAAACTTTCTTGTTCAACCATTGTCTTTCGCTGGTCCATGCAAAGCTCCAACTGTGGTCGTCGTCACCGTAAGTGTAATTAATTAATGAATGTGATTGCCAAAAAAATAAAATTAATTTGTTACTATAGAATTCATGGGATCTTTTTATATGTTTGCAGGTCGTAGGGATTCTTCTAGGACCACCGAAGAACAAGTGGATTAATAACACTGATACTTGGCTTAACTTTCAAGACATGGATAATCTTGTTATAACTTAATGCGGACGATTTCATGGTCAAAGGCAGCTTGGTTAAAGGCAGCTTGGTTGGTGGGACTCTTGCAAACAGGTCATGACATCTTTTTATTACTATGCAAAAAACAACAACATATTTTCATTCAATTGTTTATTATTTAGATATATGCATGGATCTTATTTTTATTACAACAAAATACTTTAACAAATGAATCCAATTATATATAATCGTGGAAACTATTTTCCATTCAGATTATGTACCAGCTTATATTTCGATAGATTTGTCATATTGGAGTCTAGCTAGTATTGTAATAACAACAAAGGTTTTTATGAGAATTTTGGGTTTTTTTTTCTATATTGGGAGGAAGATTTGAAAATCTGGGTGTTTTATTTTCTACTTCGATTCTCAGATATTTGGCTTTATGTATCTGTGTTTATTAACTAACTGTACAGGGATACTGAGAATAAGAAATGTGACCAAAGAAGAAGATGATGAAGTTGTGTGCGTGTGTTTTAATTTCCAGGAAGAAATTTCAGAGAGAGAGAGAGAGAGAGAGAGAGAGAGAGAGAGAGAGAGAGAGAGAGAGAGAGAGAGAGAGAGAGAGAGAGAGAGAGAGAGAGAGAGAGAGAGAGAGAGAGAGAGGGTAAAGGTCAAATAAGCTAAAAAAATGGATTATGCAAAAATGGTCTGTTACATATGAAATGACAAATTTACCCTCACGTGTGAGGCACATGAGGGGGGTTAACCGATCATATTTAACGGCAGTTAAGTCCAGGGAGTAATTCCACATACAAACCATTCTAAAAGGACCAAGGATCCAGAAAACACGGGGTTTGGACTAAAACCCCAAAATTTTGCATACCACAGGAACCATTTTTGCAATTTTGTCTATTAATTTTTATCATGACTTAAAAGTTAAAAAAATGATGGAAATAAGATACACCAACATGAGTTTAAAATGTAAACATTACGGCAAATGATAATACGAAAGCTTTTAAAATTCTAAACACAAAACATGTATTATATATATATATATATATATATATATATATATATATATATATATATATATATATATATATATATATATATATATATTGAATTGATTATTATGGTAATACAGTCGTATTGAAACTTTACATCACTATCATACCATGATTACTTAATTGCTACAGGAATACCAACTACAAATATTGACTACCAAACATAATAGTTAGCAACGTTTTTTGTTCGGTTGATAACATGGTGGTTGGTTTGTCGGGGTACATATCAGTCCGCCTCGTTATAATCTCGTTATAATGAGTGAATTGATGGAATAGGCTCATTGGTCTGGCTTTTATACCTTCAACAAAACCCTCATTTTTCATCGGCCCACAATGCCTCTAGAAGTTTGGATGGTTGTTTGATGGCAACGTGTGGTGACTTCGCATCGTCAAATCTCAAATCGAGCAAGCTTCGGTTTGTCGGATCTGCAAACTAGAGCTACAAATTAGTGTTAGGATCTAAAATGAAGATGAAGGTAAAGACAACTGAGGTGGTTTTGGGTTAAGAGCATATAGGAAAGGTTTCTACGTTGTGGTGGTGTTTCTCTAATGAAGGCTTTAAATATAAGGTGGTTTACTAGCAACGATGTTAATACTCTGATTAAGGCATAATTTATGGAAGATTAAAACACGAGAGAGTGAGAGAGGGGGGGGGGGGGGGGGGGGGGTGTATTTGCGTGTAAGTGGGTGAGTGACGTGAGGTAAGTGTAGGGTGTAAAGTGGGTCCATCTACATTGTATCAATAATTTAATTTATTCGGTAATAACATATAAATGAATTCAAAAGTAGAAAATGTTATTTAGGGCAATATAGTCCTTTTTAGACAGTGCGGGACAAATTTCAAAAAATTGAAACAATTAGTTGGGAACCAAACACAAGTTATGCTAACACACAGGGACTATTAGTGTAATTTACTTGATAAATATTTGGATGTGTTTATAAAATCCTTTGTGATTATGAAAAAGATGACCACGTGCATTTATATATATATATATATATATATATATATATATATATATATATATATATATATATATATATATTCTTCTATTAACTGCAGCGACCAAGGCTACTTATGTGAGTTAATGGTATATTGACTTATTGATGGCTATCTAATTCGTTGTTACTCCATCCTATTGAAGACGTCTTCAAGATCAAATGTTTATAACAAAAGCGAATTTTCATGAATATGGTAGTCGACGGGCTTTGATCTATTAAGATCAAATGTGGTAAATGACGGTCTTTGATCTACCAAGATCAAATGTTTATATTAAACTTCAGGCGAATTCTTATGAATTATAAAAAATATAATTTTATAGTTAAAATAATAACTTTTAAGCCCTATGATTTAGTGGGTTATACATGAAAATCAATTTTAATAACAAAGAAAAACTTATAGTTAACATATTCGTTCACTAAACGTTATATGTTATATCTACCATTAATTGATAATTTTATAGATCGTTTTACGTTGTGTAATTTTATATCAAAAGTAAGTTGATTTCCAACATATATTATGAACAACAAATAATATGAAAAAAAACCTACAATTTTTGATGATTCTATAGACCTTTTTTAAATTGCGAAAATTATATATCTTCTAAAAACTAATGTGTGGTGGTTCATTCTTTTGGTTTTCATGGTTTTCATTTTCTTTACTTTTCCATTTTAAACCTTTTTTTTTATGTTTCTTTTGCTATTGACCACTATTTTATAAAATGACATTTTACACCCCTCTATTTTATAAAATATCATTTAACCCATCGATTTTGCACTTGGTATATTGTCACTTTCGCCCTAAGTTTTTGTGTTTTTTTCTGTAGTATATATAATACGATTTTCCTATAATTACCACCCTCAACTTTGTCAAATTTCACTTTGTCCCCCTTAGCTTTAAACTTTGTAAAGCGTCTTCATTTATTTGGATTTAAACTTTGTAAAATGTTGCTTTGACCCATTCGATTTTGAATTTTGTATAATCTAATTTTTCTTATGTATTCTAAACATCCAATGACAGGTTTATCCCTTCCTTTCTCTATCTTCCCATTAAACACTTCACAAATGTTTTATATCAACACATCAGAAACTGCTCTTCCTATGTGTACATTACCATTTAAAAACATTTAATACAATTAATATACAAGTAAAACAGTTCACTAAGTGAAAGACATAAGGACCAAGTTGGAATATATAGATTTACCTGAAAAATTACTCCTTGACCAATGTTTAAGAGGAATTTGCTTCAACCATTCACATGCCTCCTTATCATATTGACTAAACTCCTTCATCAAATGTTCAAACTCAGGAATGGTGGTAGCTAATGCACACCTCCATAAGTGGTCCCTATACTCTGTTTGCCTCCATCTTTTCCTCATATTGTCTTGAATATGTCTGATACAATATCTATGCTCAGCATTGGGAAACAATTGCTCAATTGCAGTATGTAAACCCTGGAAAAAATCAATTGTCAATCATTAGAATTAATTTAAAACCACACTTTAAATGACTAAATATATAAAAACCACTTCCAGCTTTACCTTTTGCCTGTCACTTATGAAAGTAAAATTTGAGTTTCTTCCAAGATCCAAGTCATCCCCAAGGTTATCTAAAAACCATTTCCAGCTTTCTGTGTTTTCAGACTCAACAATCCCATATGCTAATGGGTAAATTCCATTATTGGAATCAAGACCAACTGTTGAAAGGACCTGCCCAGGGAACGGTCCTTTCATGAAGGCACCATCAAAACCTAATAAGTCCTTAAGGCATGCCTTGAACCCTTTTTTCAGTGGACCGAAACACACATAAATTCTTCTAAACTGCCTGGTTGGGGAATCAGGGTTAGGCTCAGAACATACATCTATTTTCACTGTGGTGTCTGGGTTGGTGGCTTGAAGTTCGAGAACATAGTCCCTCAACAGTTCATACTGCTTTGTGTAGTCCCCATTTATATGCTTTTTTGTCTTATCCTTTGCCCTAAACACCTTGTCCATAGTAACACCCACTTGGTAGGTCTTTTGAAAGTGATCTTGTATGGCTCTCAAAGGTATATCTGTTGGGTTTTGAGCATTCTAACACTCCTAAGTGTACATGCAAACCTAAATACCTTGGATCTATGTTTTCTCTATTATACATACAAATATGAACATCCAAGGTATTATCCTAATCTAGCATACAAAACAATGAATATAAAAAGATAGAATACATACCTCTTTGATGTAGAATGTCTTCATGAAGCTTGAGTGCCTAGTGCCTCAAGTGTGACACCTCAAATGGTTCACACAACATCAATTACTTTTGGAATAACCTTGAGAGAAATGTGGAACACTTGAAATCGGCTAGCCCTTCTCTAGAATAATACTAGTGCCAATTTTGGTCAAGAATAAGATGCATATATAGTTAGGGTTACACCATGTAAACCCTAATTGACATGGCCTTTCATTTCCATGATCCATGGGTACAAAAACACCATGAATCATCCATGGAGCATCATATGGGTTTTAGCCCAACTAGATAATCCATGGAGCATTAGCCCACTATATAAGTATGGATGATTTACACAATCAACCCATATATTTAATTAGTCTTCTTTTGATCACTTAATTAATCCTAGATTAATTCTTGATCAATACTAATTAAATAATCTTATTATTCTTATTATTAATATACTAGAACTTATAATATATTAATAACCATAAGTGTCTTATTTCTCTCATTATAGTCTATCCAAATGCATGATGCCATGCAACCCAAATGGACCATGTCGAGTCGGGTCAAGTCTTACCAATTATAGTTATGGACTTAGACATTAATCCAACAGTCTCCCACTTGGATAAGTCTAAAACTATTATTGTGTATGACTTCAGGAACCGACTGGCAATCGTAGCTCTCAAAAGCTTCTGTCGAACTCTGACCTTGTAGATAAACTCTGACCTTTGTCAATGACTTGTCCATTAGATAAGGGGTCATATATTCGTCCATTCTAGATATCATATGGACTAAGACATGGATTATAATCATTCTCTCTATCCATTTGTTGTTTCCCGATTTCCGATTTATGACGACTGACTAATTGAACAAATCAAATCAGTCCTGGCCCGGCCGAGCACTTCCATTTGTCATCATCAAATCATCGAGGGGCCCACAGATATCGCTTTTATCCCGAAGGTAAAAGGAATGGATAAACTTCGACTCATATGGCTTGTTCTACTACTTGTTGAATCATACACAAAGGCACGTTTTATAACATCGAGTTACCAATGCGTTTTCATGCAATCAATGTACTATCAACTCATAGTAACAACTCATATCTCTAGGTTTGAAGAATATAAGATATTATCGTCTCATGATCACTCGTGATAAAATCCATAGCGCGGGTTGACTCCAATACTCAGAACTTATGAGCACTCATGAGTGTTGTAGCCCTTTGTCCAACACCTTAGACCTCTACAAGCCAACCCATGACAATCTTAATTCATATCTACTTCCAACATATGACCGACTGTGGATGGTTTGAATAACTTAGTCATTCCGGAAGAATAACCTAGTATATTCTGGAAGTCAAAACATGCAAAATGAAACACAAGAATAATTGAATCCAATATGGTATCAAAACCTATGAACATAAATAAAACACATTTTATTTATCACCATATGATTACACATTATTCATTGTATACTGTTTCAGCTATCAACTTTATTCTTGAATTTAAAACAATAGTTGTCCCATGCTCCAAGCATGTACACTATGTTTTCTAAACATTATTCATGCCACACACCAAGTATGCATACTATGTTTGTCTATGATCTTTACTTTGTGAAATAGATCAATTGAACATAACTCCAATGATTCTCATCTCACAGTCCCAAATCCTTACTACAAATGCAAGAATTCCAAATTCATGCCATTTACTGAAATCTGTTAGATTCTAAACTTATATGCATTGATCTTCTTGTAATGATTATGCACAAAATATCAAGGACTTGACAACAACCATTACAAAGTATTCCACATGAGATCAGCTCCTTGGGAACATCCTTCTTGCATTAAGTTTTCTAATCTTACACAGATTGAATAATTTCTAACTTTGAAACATTTCCATATTCCATTTTGACTATCACTTCTGAACAAGAGTTGCCTCCTCACAAATTATGTCAATATGGTCCTTCCAGAATTATCACTATACTTCCAACTGTTCTTGAGCACCCAATCTTTGGTAAACCTTAGATTGTCCTCGACAATTGATTAATCCTTTTAGTCATATCCAATTCTAGACCTTTTCGCTTCTTAATGCCCCAGACATTTGGAAAATTTTAGAAAGGATGAATATAGAATATGCAATCGATCCTATATCCGAAGCATATGGGACACGATTCATGATGTCTCACATAAATACTAAACCAGTCTTTTGCTATAACATTTCCATTTCTATTTGCCAAGTTCTCATAATTAAGATTATGAAAAGGGATGTCGTAATAATAATTGAATTTTAGAACGCAAATAATGGACCCATATACAGAATTTTCTTATGTTGAGCCATTCCAACATGAAATTCATATATATATATATATATATATATATATATATATATATATATATATATATATATATATATATATATATATATATATATCCTTGACTAAATACGATTAAAACCTCAATCTAAGCTTTTAGATTTGAGAAGAAGTATAATTTCCTCTCCCTTAATTATAGCAAAACAACTCTTTCCCAATTGAAACTTTTGTTTTCTATAATTAACATTGCTAACTTGCAATACTTATCATAATTATCATGTTCCCACTAACATGATGATTATTAGCATGACACTTATGCTCCCACTAGCTTTGACATGTACTCAGAAATCAGCTGACTTTCTTACCAAAGTTCAGATTTCTGATACTAGATTGTTTTGATAAAACTTTATCAAAATCATACACCTTCCCTTAGATAGCTCATAGGTGTGTCTAAACAATTATGAAGAGGGATGTTGTAATCATAATGGTTAGACCTTTTTGCCACTTCTCACAAGTACAGGTTAGTGTGCCGGTTAACCACACACGCTCCACTAACGACTTTGAGAATGCAAATATCTCAATTGCTATCTAGCTAAAATCTACTTAGTGAAAGTGTTTCCTCACCATCATTTTCATGAATCGGAGAGAAACCTTATGACACTTAGATTTTTATGGTGTATGAGTTCCTATCCATATGAATTTTTCAAAACCATAATCACAAGACAAGGATAATGACAAATCCAAACTCATATGGATTGAACTCAATCTTAATTTCTTGCCACCTGGCAGCTCAAGGGCCTGCCATTGCTTCCAAGTTGTTGTGCAACCAATTGAGAACTCTAAAAACTCATATGCAAAGCCAACTTTAACTGGAATGGGAACATAATATTTCAACATGATAGGTTATAAACCTCAAGTCGTGTGCTAGTGAAGAACTTCAAGTTTTATTCTTGATTAGTTCTTGAGACTTTCAAGACCTTTAAGACTCCCACTGTCCTCTTGTCATATAAGACTTTCTTGTCAGTTATTCAAGAGATAGTGTGGATTCTAATCAAGACAAACACATCACAAAATTGTCCTAAGTTGGTCTTTGTTTTATCCAAAACATCACAACTTACCAATTTCAAATGTACAGGAGTAGAAAAGTTTTACTCTTACATTTGACAAGTGTTTTAAACCTTCTATAAGACATGTCACTCAAGTTACAATCTTGGAGTATAACTCTAAGAATTGTTTTTGGAACGAAGTATGAATCATCTTCTTGATTTAACCACTTCAACAATTCATAGCTCCTATTCTTAGCTATAAGAAGGCACTTAGAGGATGAATTGTGATAAGGTCTCTAAATCATTAAGATGATCATAAAAACTGATACTAAAGTACTCTCCCATCTTTTCAGATTTGAGAAACTTTTATCCTTCTGCCTAGATTGATTCTTCTTATTCGCCCTGCCATACATTGGAACCTTTTCCAATGTCTCAGAATTACACTTAAGCTTGTAACTATAACCATATTCACTGAGCTTTAGTAAACTATGACGAATAGTCTTATCAATCTTTTGTGGTGGACTTAATCAGTGCACAAGAATGTGTACTCGATCCTTTAGTCCATTACTTGACTCACACATCCATGTGAACAAGTAATTAGTCTTAATTTTTCCAATACTTGAAAGTTCTCATTCATCATGCTATACAACTTGCATGATTCCAAGTTCCGGTCCAATTGTAACTTGGGTTATGAGAATCTTTCCTTATTTGGTAAATTTAGACATTACCAAAAATGAAAGAATCAATTTCATATTTCCACTCTTGCTCTTAATGGAATCTTATAAGCAACAAAAATTTTTCATAGATGCCATTGTAAGGATATTTTTAAAAAAATCAGAAATTTTCCTTTTATTTTAAAAACTTTGCGGAAGAACTTATCCTTACAATCCATATGAAAACTTGTTGTTATCTATTCCTAAGCAATATCTCATAACTCCTAAGAAGTAGCTCAAGAATCTGATCTTCAACCTATGCGACAGAAATCCATCTACGCGATCAGATTCAACATATTCTTTCTTTAAGTTTCTGTACCTTTCTTTGATTCTTAAAACATCAACATACGTGACCCAGTCACATCATGTATCAAGAATCTCAGAATAGAAACTTAGTAGAGTTAGATAGTGGATTTTATCTAAAGTAGAGTCAAACTTATTGACTTTAACATCCTTAGGTAAATTCGGTAGCTTTGCAACCAATGCCCCTTCCTTTGGCAATAGTTACCTATGGACCCTTGATAATAGGACTATCTCAAACTTAGCCTCTCTCTTTACCATTTGGTCAACCGAGTTGACTATGGCCGATCCCTTTCCATTGGAAAGAGAGAGGTTTACTGGATATCCAATGTCATTATTGTCAATGTCCACAAGTTTCAGGAAGTTGATCTTAGCAAATAGATAAGATCATTAAGGGTCTTTTCATAATCTGTTTCATAGGAGTCCTAAAGGAACTCACTATGTGACTTAGAAAGTAGTTGAGGCACCAACTTTCTCAACACTTTGACACCCAACTCTCCCGGCTTGTCAATATGTGACTACATCTCCAAGATGTGATCACACATAGACCATTGCTTGCCAATAGGGCCTGAGTGACCTTAAAATTTTCAAGAACTTGTGGGTTAGGGAGAATAATTGGAGTAGGTGAAAGAAGTATGATTTCCATGGGACATCATCTTCATTTAGGAAAGCTTGTTTCAAGAGATTTAGGAAGATCATAAATGTCTAAACCAGACATCTTTTTGGTAGATATTCAAGATAGTTGATTTAAAGTCCTTAATATGACACCCAATATGAAATATTAAGGCCAGGAACCAACAAACTATTTTATAACTTAGAAGAGGTATGCCGTAATCCAAGCTATAAAATATTCGAAGGTAGGTGAATGACGATTCACCAATTTCCACCAAGATAAACGAAATGTATTATTAGGTTTTAATTGGTTTTTGAAACTCCTAGATCTTTGAGATTCATTGAACTTTTCAATGGCATGTTTCAATCTCGAGTGTGCCCTTCAAGTTTTGTGACTAGGATGCCGAGGATCACAAAACAAGGTGTGAAGTAACCATGCAAATTACTTGGTACCCTTAAGTGTTTACCCCTCAATCGATGTGTTGGTTAACCACACACACTCCATCGATACTATGATAAACATTAAGTTACCCTTTGCCTACCTTGTTAAATACGAGTTAGTGTGCCGGTTAACCACACACGCTCCACTAACCGACTTAAACAAAGTGCAAAGTATATTTTCATGGATTAGCACCTTATTCACATTTTCCTAAGTAACTAAGATTGGGTAGTTATAAGAGTTTAGTTACTTAGTATTTATCATTAATACTTTTAATGAAGGGAGAATTCTAGTCCTTGTCTTACCCGTTCGGCTAACGACCCTCCACCGGTCAAGGAAGCGGTGGGTGAGAGTGGACACCCATTAAACTGCCATTTTATAGGCAGTAACCTTATACCCCCCTTATAGACCGGCTTCGTGAATGAGGCCTACTAACGGTAAGACTGAATTTACTCTTATACATATATATATATATATATATATATATATATATATATATATATATATATATATATATATATAAATATTATTAACTTATAATATTATAAAGTATAAGGATTGAATTTTAACTTTTAAAATTCTAAGGGCTAACTTGGAATTAAAGTATTCATGGGGAAAACTTTACAAATTCCAAAACTTGAGGGCAAGTTTTGAAACTATTCAAAACTCTTGGATTTTCATAACTTATGAGTTTAATTAAAGTTTTAAAAAATTTAATGAAGTGACTCTTGAACATCCATAACTTGAGGACAAGTTATGGAGTCATAAAACAATTTAATGAGGAAAAAGACTCTTCATTTTGTAACCTATGGCAACTTTTATGAGTTTTAAGATTCATAAATGTGACTTATAAGTTACATAAACACATTTTATGAACTTCTTTTAGATTAATTTGGATTAAAACCAACTATCATATAATTTTATTCATTAATCTAAATTCACTCATAAAACAAGGTAACACAAAAAACTTTTGGTGATCCATAACTTATTCTTAAGTTATGGAATCCTTTAAAACATTAACACCAGATTTTGTAACTCCATAAAAACTTTGAATCAGTTTTTTTAAAACCTTTTCATATCCATAACTTATGGAGGTTTCAAAAAAATAAAACACTTTAGATCAAACTTTTAAAACTAATAAAATAATCATATCATTTTATCTTTTATTAAATTTGACCTAATTCAACTCATAAATAAAATTATTCAAATTTTACAAATAATTAGTTTTTCACAAGAACAAGTAATTATCTTAAAATTTGACAAACTTCATGTGTTTTTTTTCCTTTTTTTTCAACTTTGAAAATAAAATATTTGCATCAATATAACAGAAAACAACCCGTGGCTCTGATACCACTGTTGGGTTTTGAGCATTCTAACACTCCTAAGTGTACATGCAAACCTAAATACCTTGGATCTTTGTTTTCTCTATTATACATACAAATATGAACATCCAAGGTATTATCCTAATCTAGCATACAAAACAATGAATATAACAAGATAGAATACATACCTCTTTGATGTAGAATGTCTTCATGAAGCTTGAGTGCCTAGTGCCTCAAGTGTGACACCTCAAATGGTTCACACAACATCAATTACTTTTGGAATAACCTTGAGAGAAATGTGGAGCACTTGAAATCGGCTAGCCCTTCTCTAGAATAATACTAGTGCCAATTTTGGTCAAGAATAAGATGCATATATAGTTAGGGTTACACCATGTAAACCCTAATTGACATGGCCTTTCATTTCCATGATCCATGGGTACAAAAACACCATGGATCATCCATGGAGCATCATATGGGTTTTAGCCCAACTAGATAATCCATGGAGCATTAGCTCACTATATAAGTATGGATGATTTGCACAATCAACCATATATTTAATTAGTCTTCTTTTGATCACTTAATTAATCCTAGATTAATTCTTGATCAATACTAATTAAATAATCTTATTATTCTTATTATTAATATACTAGAACTTATAATATATTAATAACCATAAGTGTCTTATTTCTCTCATTATAGTCTATCCAAATGCATGATGTCATGCAACCCAAATGGACCATGTCGAGTCGGGTCAAGTCTTACCAATTATAGTTATGGACTTAGACATTAATCCAACAATATCTGGATTCGCGTCAACTTGATCAAAGATTTTTTTAATGATTAAAGAAGCAGTACAAGCCCTGAGTTTCCTTATTTGCAAACATGTGTGAGTTTGGTTTAAGGTCCTTATAAACCAGTCGGATTCAGGATTTGACCTAGATGCATGAATGTACCAACCACATGTTACTTTTTGTGTCTTTAATTCTTTACCCTTTCTTTTTGAAGTGGTAGCTTGACTACCCACTTGGCCTTTATTGGTGATAGGTACAACTCCTCTACACTGTGCCCTAAGCTTTACATTGTCATTTTTTTAAAGAAAATATTCCTTCTTGATTCTAGTGCATGCAGATCAATTGCCTCCTTTAATTCTTTTTTACTATTAAATTTATCTCCAACTGAAAATGATTGTTTATGTACTTCCCCAAGACTGCACCTTTTTTCTTTTCTCAGATTCTTGATAATTTGTCTTGGTCAGATCCTTCATCCAAAGATTCAAATTCCTCATTGTTGATCACTTCCATATCTTCAGGTTCATGCCCATGAACAACATTTATACAAGAACCTTCCACGTCACTTTCAACATTGAGAGTGAAGTCTCCCATGTCCACATCCACATCCTGTATATTGTTGTCAACATCCATTATGTCATCCACATGATCTTCATCTTCTATTTTTCTCTCATCTTCTTCATACCCTGGATCACTATTTTCATATTCATCATACTCTTCAAAATTTGGATCACTTTCTTGAGATTCATCATCCTCTTCATACTCTTGATTATCCTCTTCAGATTCTCCATCCCCTTCATACTCTGCATTATCATCATCACTCCCAATCAAATTTTCCATAAGGTTATCAAATAACTCATTCAATTGTTCATCAGCATTATTAACAGGGGGTGTTGTAGCATCCTTCATCAACAGTTGATGCCTATTGAACAATAGTTGCAGCCTCCCTAACACCATCCATCTCATCAATAAGAACACGAGTTGCTGCCTCCTGAACATCAGTTGAACCATCTTGATCATCATTATTTTCCTTTGAAATGTGAACACCCTCATTAATATAATCTAAATTAAGCCTCTTGCTACAAGAACTTTCACCTATATTGGAATTCCCAACCCTACCCCTTCTATACTCTGGTGAGAAACTATCATTCTTACTCCCAAAAAGAATCAGAGACATGAACTCACCAATAGGCTCACCATTACCATGGTTTCACATTTTTCATTGGAGAATCTGCATGAACTTGACCCTCAACTTCAGCCCCTTGATCATCATTTTCTGGTAATTCCTCAATGACAACTTTACCCTTTGCATTTTGTGACATGAAGTAAGTCAATAAATTTGTCTTTCCATGCTCTGTGTACACCTCAAATTATTGTTATGTGCGATGTATTTAGAAAGGTTGATCACATCCTGATCATTCCCTAAAGCTCTAAGACCAAATTGAAAGTCACCATTAGGTATCCCAAAATGGTAGTATATAACTGGGGATTCATTAGTGAATTCAGAATTCCGTGGGTCTGGGTAACCTAGGTCAACCATTATGGCATCAAGTTCATGCACATAAAACTCATCAATGTCCACATAATCAACATAACGCACTTCACCTCCAATGTACTTTATATCAGGTAACATAGTAAATTTCCCACCGTGATGAACCTTAATACTAAACCATGTGGGTGCACCAGCTAAAAGTCAAAATTATACATATTAACAAAGTCAAAATTTTTCATTTTTTTTGTTCTAAATCAATAAGAAAATGCAAAGTATAAAAGTTACAGAAACAGAGCAACTTACCATATACAGTTGATACATCAACAACTTCGTGTTTTGGTCTGATATGCCACATTACGAACACCATTTCGTATTAAATGTATGCCCTTATATGTGTAGTGTCGATTATCTTATTTGGATAAGCAACAAGGGTTTTTTGCAGGTTCAATGGAGCAGAAGCAAGAAGGAGGGAGTTGGGGAGTTGACGAGTGTTGGGGAAAGTAAATGAGGGGTAAATATCAATTAATCTAAAAAACGTTTATGCAAAAAATGGTCCCTAATATATGAAATGACGAAATTACCCTCACGTGTGAGGCATGTGAGGGAGCTTAACAGATCTAACTTAGCGGGAGTTAAGTCCAGGGACCAAAACACATAGAAACCACTCCAAAAGGACAATGGATCCAAAAAACTCGTGGTTTGGACTAAAACCCCAAAATTTTGCATACCACAGGGACCATTTTTACAATTTTGTCTAATTAATATAACTTGTGATGATAGAAGAAATAAGAGTAAATTACACGGATCGTCCCTATGTATTGAAATAGTTTTGTGGTTGGTTCGTAACAACATTATATCATATCATATGGTCCCTGCGGTTTGGTTATATTGCGATCTTAGTACCTGGCAGTTCTAAAACGATTGCATTGCCCTTAAGTATTTACTTTTTAATTAATTTTTTTGTTATTATTTAAAAGTTAAAAGAAAAGTAATATGTCCCATAGCGTAAAGAAAATGTCTATTTCTTTCATTTCTCATATCCAGCCACCACCTAGAGATGCGCACAAAAACCGGTTTCACTATTGAAAACCGGATCCAATACGAAACTGAATCGGATGAAAACCGGTTTTGAACAAACCGGATCTGATCGGATTTAAAACCGGATTCTCAATCGGATCGTAATCCTATATTCCAAATCGGATTTGATACCGGATTCGCTAAAAACCAAATCCAAATCCGCCCCAAAATCCGCTTAAAACCCATTAAAATCGGTTTAAACTGGTATCAAATCTGAGTAGAATCGGATTCGGATTTTGGTTGGAACCGGATCGGATTTTGACCAGATCAGATTTTTGCATGACGTAAGAAAAACCGGATCGGATCGGATTCGGGTTTTGTGCATCTCTAACCACCACTCATCACTTACGACGAACAAGACAACCACGGAAATCAAATTTTGAAACCCAAAGCTTCATCTCCATATCCACCCCATTATGAGATCATGGAGTCCTGAAACCCCGATGTCCGATGACCAAACTATAGATTCCAGTGGCGGAGCTACGACCAAGTAAAGGGGTAAAACAAAAAAAGTTGCATAATATACAAAAACAAATAACCTAAATCTTTTCTTATGGTACCCCGAGTTTTTTCCACAGTATCAAAACAACATAAAATAAAATTTTCTGAACTACTAATTTTTTTTAGGTGCATCCCGGGCTACCCCAGGCTCTACATTGGTTTCGTCTATGTAGATATCATAATTGCCTTGGTTGTTTATTGGCAAACATATAATCCAAATCAAGTTCTGAAAGACTTTTAACTGCTGTCAACAACCGAACGATTTAAACATGAGAAGCGATATGGTCCAGCTTACAAAAAAATTGAAACTATGTCCCCCTTATTTACAACCATAGGGGATAGTAATTTATTACATCCGGCCTCACTCTAGCGAAGTCGAACGTCCAAAAAATGTGAATACAGTGCTTAATAAGCTCAACCCTAACGCTTTCATCAAGAAACTTTTTGAGTTGGAAGTTGAAGGTATGTAGGTTGAATAGCCGTTTACCCTGTGCTTCACTCTTCACGATTGCTCCACCGAATGGGATGGTGTCATTGGTCCAATTAAGGTTGATAGCTTGATTGAGGTTGCTTAATGTGGTCAAATCTGAAATGTTGTTCACCCTCTCTTTTTCACACTATGGTCATTATGGATGAAATTGGTGCAGTACCAGTCATTTTATTTTAAACCATATATCATACCAATTATAGTTGGTACGTAAATTGGCTACCATTACCATACAAAATATAGTTAATACTATCTTGTTTGACTACCAATAAGTTCGGTTGATACATATTGCTAATGATATATACCAACATGGATGAGGGTTTTGTGAATTAGGATTTTCGTATTCTTGAGCATTGGGAAATATGAATGGGGGTTTTGTGAATAAGAGTTTTCTAATTGTTGAGATTGAAATATCGATCGAAAAAGATTTTATTAATTTGACAAAATTGCAAAAATGGTCCCTATGGTATGCAAAATTTTGGGGTTTTAGTCCAAACCACGAGTTTTTTGGATCCATGGTCCTTTTGGAGTGGTTTGTATGTGGTTTTGGTCCATGGACTTAACTCCCGTTAAGTAGGAATTGTTAAGCCCCCTCATGTGCCTCACATGTGAGGGTAAATTCGTCATTTCATATGTAAGGGACCATTTTTGCATAATTCGTTTTTTGGCTTATTTGACCTTTACCCTCTCTCTCTCTCTCTCTCTCACTCTCTCTTAACAAACAAAAACTCAATTAAACAATAAGCAATTCCACTAAGAAAAACAAACACAATTGTCGAAGACGGAGCTGCCAGGTCAAACCACAGTACATCGTGATCCCAAAACAGCTTCACGATCTCAATTTGCTACTTAGCTCTGACGTTCTTCATCACCAGATTGTAGATCGAGGGTGGATTTGAAGAGAAAGCGGCCAAATATTCCAAACAACACCTGGTTCGATCATCTTACTGCAACTTGGATTAATCAAAGACTTCAAAATCATGTCCTTGGGATGAACCAACCATCACATCAGCATCATCTGTAATCAATTCCAAAATCAGCCCTCACATCTTTAATAGTCCAGATTTGTGAGGTTAAAGTGGTAGGGATGAAGGTTCGTGATACTCCCAATTTGGCATATTCAATACATCATCCTCCATTAAACTTATAAATGTACTTACAAAAGCAGATTATCAGCCAAAATCAAAACAATTTCCCCAAAGAAACCATTGCCATCAAAGAAACTCTCCCACCCTTTCATCCCATCGACAGTGGAGGAAAAATTGGGAACTAAAACAGAATGGGAAGAGGGCAAGACGGTTACATGAATTTTGGGATGAACTTGAGGCTGTAATCAAACACATAAATCAGAATGAAAGACTATGTATGGAAGAAAAATAGATCGACATTATAGGTTGTACACACATAATAAAATATAATAACAATTTACAAATCTATCCACCTCAGTACCTTAGTAACCCGAAATCAAAACAAATCAAAACCAAATCCTGAAATCAAAACCTGAAATCAAACCTGATGAACTACTAACCTCATAGGTTTCTTCTGCGTGTTTGATTTCTTCTGATCATGGGTGAATTATTTCTTCTGCGTGCTTGATTTCTTCTTGAAAGCATTGTTTAGATTGAATA
>NC_056625.2:261352058-261592058 GCF_002870075.4 Lactuca sativa | reverse complement strand
GTTATCAAAAGTGACGAAAGATCTGGATCTAAGTGACATTGATTGGTGTGGATATGTTTTTGATTGCCTTAAGGAGACAAAAAGTGCGTAGAATCCAAACAGCAAAAAAGGATTCTATGTTGGGCCAATTATATTACTGCTGGTAAGATTTGTTTTAAATTAAACTGTCATTCAATATTTGTAGCCTTATGTGTGCAGATTCATTAAAGTGTATTTAAGTAATACATTTTTTATTTGTCTTTGTTGTAGTTGCTATACGTAGAAAGTGTTCGATGCGATTCAGTGAAGATTGTACGATGCAGACTAGCAATATGTTGTTGGAATGTTAATAAACTACGTGAGCGAGAAAGAGTAAGTGTAGGACAATTGGTCTGGGTATGGGTGAATTGCAAGATCCATTTCAATTCATCAATGAAGCATCGGGAACTGGTAATGTAGGGCAAGAAAAAGTTCAGGTAATATTTTATTGTATTGAACAATGCATATGAAATTTATTATTTGTTTATTTGGTATAGTATAAATTAATTACATTCATACATTATTGACAGGGAAATGATGTAGGAGATGTAAGGTGTAAGGTAGTAATATAATATAATCATAACTAAATAATAAGTTATTAGTACAACAACTAATATTGTGTTGCTTTTCGTAGGGAAATCATGGAGATGATATTTTTAGTGGAAGTGGGGAAAGTGTTGAGGTAGTTAACTACCTATTCACATTTGAATAATGAGTTTCTACAGTATTAATTAATACTAACTGACATATTAATATTTTTATTTGGTTTGTAACATAATTCTATTGTGGTGACCTAATTAGACAACTGTTTCAACAATAAAGGAGATGTACGACATGATATTGCAGCAAAAGAAAGTGTTGGAAGACAAAATAAATGATGCTGTCAAGAAATATCCTGATAATCAGTTGGTCAAAGAATGGAAAAACAAAGTAAATGATTTGTTTACTGAAGTTTCTGCATCAGAGGAACCAGAACAATCTCAATGGTGGTATGATAACGAGGCTGAAATTGAACGTACGCTGATTCTAGCTACAACTAACAAACAGTTTGACAACTCCCCGATAGCAAAATGTAGTATTCAAATGTCACAGGAATATGCAGATTTCGCGAATAGATCTGGAACAAAATCTTTTAAGAATACACCACCATCTAAAATGGAAATGCCAATTCCTTTGTCTGTAGTACCATTCAACAATGATGAACATTGGGTTAGTAGAAGAGAGTACAGGCCTCGCATGAAATCCGAATATCTGAAATCTCCTTACGTTATACGGGCTGTTGATATCATCAAAGGAGTTCCACAGCAGGAAAAACGTGTAGCAGAATGGATATTCTCTCTCCAGGGAGAGCCAAAGTAAGTTGCATTTAAAATATTTTTAAAATTACTTAATTTTATTGTTTGCTTATTAAAAATAGTATTAATTGTTCACGTCTATTGCAGTGATATAGTTTTCCACACTCTTGATGGGTTTTCTGCTCAGAGGTTTCATATGGAAAGTTTTTTTTCCAACATGTGAACTATTTGGCCATGTCATTGATTGTTGGAGTCAAGTGTTGAATCTTGATGAAAGTAAGCATGCACCTGAATCGCCTCTGAGAGTTTATTGCAAGACAGATGTGACGGTATAATTTAATATTGTTCAATGTTGATTATATTATTTTTTAAATACAAACATATAAAAAAGTTAATGAGTTTTTAAAAATCGATCACAGAATTCGTATCTTGAAAGTGGTTTAACAGAAAGTCAACGTAAAGATAAATTCATTGAGAATTTGGTGCTTTCTATTGAAGATATGGACGCAAGACTACGTTTTGTTGGACTGGTAAGAGATATATCTCCACAGTTTACTTACATGTGTATTTATCATTGATCAAATACGAATATTAAATAAAGTGAATACAATTGTAATTAATAAACGTTGCAGCTTTTCCTACCTATCATCCATTCCTTCCACATTTTCCTTTTTGTGATCAATCTACAACAACCAGAGTTTGTAATCGTTGACAACAGCAAAGTTGATGATCCTGATGGTGAGAGATATGGTCAGTTGCCCCAAATCATTGTAAGTGATTAATAAAAATTACTTTACATACTTAATAAAATTTAATATGTGTTGACAATGTTTTTTTACATTTTCAGAAAGAGTACATAGTTGATTACTTAAAATCTCAGAATCATCCAAAAGTTGAGATGTTTTCACATGTGATGCCACATAGACTGGAAATGCCTTAGAGAACAATAAACAACAGCATTGATTGTGGTGTGTTTACGATGCGTCACATGGAAACATATATGGGTGGAAGTATGAATGAGTTTAAAGCTGGATTCAAGAACGAGTCTTCTGCACAAGATGATCAACTTGTTAAACTGAGGACAAAGTATTTATACAAAATCCTCACTCATGAATATAATGTGCAAAAGGATTATGTGCTGCAAAAGGTTGATGAATTCCACAAGATTCCTTCAAAACAACGTTCTCAAATGTTGGCCATTGCAAAGGAAGAAATTCACAGGAGATTGGATGTTTTAAGTTAATTGTTTTAAAAAAGTTATTTTAGTTATGACTTTAATGGTTTCTTTTGGATGGATTAAAACCAATGTTTTTGTATGCTAAGGATGTTAACTTGGGTTGCTGAACATACAATACTTACTTTTTGTTTGCTAATTTTAGTAATGGACTAGTGATATTTTAGTATTTATATTTTTACATTAACATTTGAATAATTAAGTTATCTTAGAAAATGATGATTAACATTGATGGTATAGTTTTACTGTATATTCAGTAATGATTCTAACTAACAAACATTTGTTAATATGCTATTTTACTATGAACATACAATCAGAATTTTTAATAGTTAAAGTGAACATATCTATATTATATAATGATTGTTGGTGGGTTTATATCTTAAAGTATGTTGTTATTTAAATATTGAATAATAGCATAAACACTTACTTGAAGTATTCCTAACATATTATACTTTAAATGCAAATTGTTTTATCTTAAACAGAATAGTATTTAACAATGTTCATATCATCAATATGTTGAAAATAATTAATGTATTTATGATGTTATTCATTATTGACTATACTTAAGGGTTTAAAGTCAACCATGGTTAAACTTATGACTAAAATTTACCCAAACGCAAACGTAAATCAATATATGATGTATAGCTATTTTAAAAGTTAATCGTACAAACATTTGTTATTAAGATATACTACTAACAGCATACAATAAACTATGAATACTGCTTGGATTGTATATGACTATAGTATATAATGGTTGATGGTTTTATAATTTCAAGAAAGCACAAGTATATCTATTGTAAGTGCGAACTGTTTTAATCTAATAAAAGAGGTTTAAATACCAGATATTGTCATTAATTTGTTAACATTACCAAATTTGGCATTGCTATTATTCATCTATGAATAAAATAAAAACGTTAAAAGTAATGAAAGTGGTTTAAGATAACAAAACCTACTAAATCATAGAAACATATTCTTATTCATAAATGTAATAGAAAAGTAAAATCTATTGGGAAAATGACTGGGCAATTTTAAGCTGCTTTTGACTCTCGTGCAAGTCTTACTTTGCAAGTCCTCCAATTATGGTTAACGTATTGATTGCAACCTATGCACATTCTGGTTTTTTTCTTTGCAGCTGCAACGGCTTTCTCAATAGCACTAACCATTCTTTTCTTAGTTCCACTACCTTTGGTACGTATAGATGCAGGTGGATGGATATTTATTTCATCAGGAATGCTGCGTATTCCAAGCATCCGAATAATTTCTTCTTCATCGTTATCAGATGATGTTTGGTTGGAACTGCCAAACTCCATTGCTGCCTGCTTCAATGTACGTGTTTTTTCAACAAACTCCAACAATTTCTCTTTGCTTCTTTTGAAATGATCCAAGCAGTATTCAATATTGTTGTATGCCTCTATTAAAAGTTTAAAGGTGTCATCTTCTATTTCCATGGCAACATGTTTCATGGCAAACAAATGGTTGGAAATTGCATCCCTTCTCCATCTTCTTAGAATATACTACTCTGGAATCTCTTCAATATGGTTGTTTTTCAATACAGCAAAAATATGACGACACAAAATGCCAGTACGTATGAAGTGATTGCATGAACATTTAACTTCTTTTTCAGGCAACTTTAGTTCAACCTACATTGTATAATAAAAATAATATATGTTAGTAACTGATTGAAGTAACATATTAGTTGGTGGTTATTGCATAATAATGAAAAAAATATATGTAATTTAAAAATAATTATATAATATACTTGTATGATGACTAATGAAAAGCATTTAAACGATGAATATAACCTTGCATTTTATCTTCAACTGTTTGCTCTTATCCGTTTGTGTAATCATAACAACTTGCCACCCATCAATCTTTTCAACACTGTCGATAGAACAGTACCAGGCTGCTTTACATATTTCCTTTTTGACCTCATAGAAATTTTGTGACAACCCCAAATCTATTGCCGTTACAAATCCCATCTTCACTAACGGAATGCGTCGCTATATGTTATTTTCTGTAATATTTGGAGTCGTCAATAAACAATTATCTAGTTATTTATATGTCTTGATATAATCATAGTAAATATAACTTGTATGTGTTAACCCCGTTTAACCAAATAGAGTTATATTACTTTTCAACCACTTCACCCGGGTAAAAAGTTTTAACCCCGTTAAACTTGAGCATCGGGTAGCCGTGTATCGGGTGCAATACCCGAGACATATATAAACAAATGGGCACTACATTTAAGCTCTTTTACCACACCTTCACTCTCTCTCACTACTTTCTCTCTCTAGACCCGAACCCGACTCCAAAACTGTGAATTTCAGCTTCCAAACGTAAGGACTCATTCCCTATCTTATTCTAAACATACTTCATTGTATTTAGAGGCTAAAAATCATTGAAAATAAGGATCAAAAGGGAGTTTACGGCCTAAGAAGCCCCTTAGGCTGTAAACACCTAAAAACTTGCCAAAAGCCTCATTTTTCCTTCCTTTAAGTTTATGTACTAATTAAGGGATATACTTAGGAGAGTTTGGACATTAAAACACAAGAGTTTGAAGCCTAAAAAGGAGTTTACGGCCCAAGCTTATGCTTAGGCCGTAAACACCCAAAAACCCTTGTTAAAAGTCCCAAAAACTCATCTAGGGCATGTAGTAATTTAGTCTTGACACTAGGAAATGTTTAAGTGCATTAAACAACACCATTTGAGGACAAAAAGAGGAGTTTATGGCCAAGTCTAAGCTTGGGCCGTAAACACCCAAATTTTATGTCAAACAAGTCCCAAAAACTTATCTAGGGCATGTAAGGAAATTAGCTAAGGCCCTAGGAAGTGTGTTGTACCATTAAACATCTCATTTTGAGGCCAAAAGAAGAGTTTACGGCCAAGGCTATACTTGGGCCATAAACTCCCCAATTTTTATGCCAAAATGTCCCAAAACTCCATCTAACGCCTTCTAGAATTTATCTAAGGTGAAGGGAAGTGTGTTGTACCATTTAAACATCCATTTTGAGGGATTAAATGGAGTTTACGGCCCAAGCACAAGTCTTGGCCGTAAACTCCCCAAAATGTCACAAAATGAGGGTTTAAACCCTCCATATTAGTTCAAGACACTTGCTATTAAATTAGGGAAGTGAAATAAGGCCTTAAACTTGCATTTTGGAGGACCACATGAGTTTACGGCCAAGCCTAGGGGGCTTACGGCCGTAAACTACCAAGGAGCGGCCTTTGGGCCGTAAAATCCAAGGGAGTGAACTCATGGACCCTCCCGTAAATCACTCTTGGCCTTGTACCACTCCCGGGAACCCCTTCTAAGCCCTAAAACCCCGAAACGATGCTAGAATGACCAAATACTTTAATGAAAAGCATAAGATGATTAATTTCTTGTAAAATACATATTTCATATGACATTAGGGTCTTAAAATAGGTGCTCAAGTCGTTATTCGGTACCAAACGCTCAACCGACACTTTTACCCGATTTACCCGATTCACCCGATTTACGCGAATTCAGGTGAGTTCATACCCCTTTAATGAACCTTTCAAATGTTTTATATGTTTTAGGGGGAGAGATACAAGTTGCTTATATATGTTTATGGAAAGTTTTACAGAACGATTTTCCACGTTACGAGAATTAATCACATGTGATTCACTATCCTTAGTTCAAATCACATGTGATTTATCACTATGCCTTATAAATAGATTTATACGTTTTCAAAACTATTTTGGACAAGCAAGCAAGATTTTAAATGTTCTTTTGGAAAATAATTTTATTAAATCAATTTACTTATAAAATGTAACCACACTGATATATTTATATAAGTAAGACTTGGAGGACTTAGGACCGATATCTCGCCTTATTTCCTGTTCTTGTTTGATTGTGGGCTTAGGGTAGTAGTTATCCGTCCGACTGTCGTTGATTTCTTAGTTATATAACTTGTATATTAGTATAGGACACGAATATTTCTCCTTACACTAGATACTAAAGTCACTAACATGTCAAGAACCATCTACACTAAGTTAACTATAATAGGTATAGTTAATGTTGCTAATGCTACTACTCGCTAAAGTCACTACTCTCTATACTATAATACTCACTATTACCAGACAATACACTAGTAAGAGCATACACTATGATCAATACTAAAAGATTTATACACTATAACAAAAGAGAAAACACTAAACAAACAATAATACACTAACCCACTACGAGATACTTTATTCGCTACCCACTACGCTCGGAGTTTTCCGACTGGAAGACGACACTACATGTATAGATCTATACGGGGCAGACGCTATTACATCACAACTGTTAATTTCAGTCCGCGCCGTGCAGGCCTAGGGATGCCACTACTTCACTATATTGTGCATGACTGGGAAGGTCATGGGATCCTCTATTATCCTCACTATTAGTAATATACAAGGAATACACTATAACTACACTAAAATACTACACTAAATGCTAAACTACATCCCGAAGTAAGTAAGTATCTATCACTAAAGGAAGCTTGCACCTCTATCACTAATTACAGGCTTAACCTATTCTATCACATTTACTATTTGGAGATTTGCTAATATACTTTTACAACAAACTGTTTTCAAAAATGAAGAATGCATACTTTTCACAGATTTTCACTTACAATGTATTTTCTGGAAAATATGGGATTTTCTAGGTTTTCTACTGCTTATGAATATAAATGGCACATTTTTCACACTATTGCGTTTTATACAAAAACTCACACTAAACTCTTATGAACTCACCAGCTTTATGCTGATATTCGTTTTCAAAATAACTTGTATCTTCAGGTCAAAGATAGACAGGTACAGACGCAGCATTTTTGGAGAAGGTGGAGCATACAAGACCTATCTCTTATTTTTGAATTACTTTTGGTGTTTGTTGAACAATATTAAACACGCTTGTAATTAAATTCACTATGTAAATGTAATGGTTGTATGTTTCTTGTTTTCTATTATACAATTGTGATGATACTGTACATGACGTCCTCCACCCCGAGACGTATTCCGCCTTATCGGTTTTGGGGTGTGACAAATTTTTTTTTTTGTGTAAACCGCAGCTGCATGTTCTAGTAAGCCACTTGGAAGCGTCATTTCATGCTTTGCATTTTTTGTATCATGTTCTAGTTTCTGTTGAGCATTTCCTTGCTTTCCAATTGTGGTGTCGTAGTTCATCATGAAATAGATAAGCAAATTACCAGAGTTAGAGTATTTATTAAAAAATGAGTTCACGTTTTCAGACCTTGAAGTAGTTTTCATCAGACCGTGTAGTGGCATGTCTTTAAAATAGGCTGGAATCCAAAGTTTTCGATCCCTGTACATGTCTTTGAACCATCTTTTGTCCTGTAGTTTGAATTTTCTGATAAGCAGTTTCCACCTTGATTCAAACACTTCAGGCTCGATATAGACATTCCAAACAAGCTTTGTAAAACGCTTGCGAAAATCAGTGTTTTTCAAAAAATCGGCTGAAACCTAAAAAAAATAGAAATTTATTAGATTAACTATGAATAAACAATATGTATGCTAATCGTTATTAAAAATATGTAAAACTGTGTAAATCATTGTTGAATAAAACATGTTGCGTGTTAACTTAGGCCAAAATATACACACCTTGGCTGGTAGTTTTTTCATAATGTGCCACATACATAAACGATGATTAGAAGTAGGAAATATTGCTTCAACGGCCTGTAGAATTGCTGGATCTTGGTCTATTAACACTAATTGAGGGTGTTTTACATGTGCTTTCAAAAAAGCTTCGAGCAACCAACGATAAGATTCTATTAACTCGTTGCTTAACAAACCTGCCCCAATGTTTATTGAACATTTGTGGTTATCAATGGATGTAAACGACACAAAAATAATTCCATACCTGTATCAAAAAGGTAATTAAAAACAGATTCAATATTGATTACAAAGTAAAAAAAACATCAATATTCATACTTCAATAAAAAAAATGTGTAATGAGTATAAGAGCATACTTATTTGTTCGGAATGTAGCATCAAATGATATCACATCTCCAAACTCCTTGTAATATAACTTATCGGTTTCATCCGCCCAAAACATTGCGTTTAACACACTATCAACACATTTATACTCAAATGTGTAATTATGAAACTCATCTTTCCTCATGTTCATTTTGTCAACAACCAGCTGTGCATCCTTGTCACCTATAATGTTTCCCAACTTCCTTCTGAAATTTTTATAATCAATTGCTTCAGGGCCAACGTTTTCATAACCTCCTTGCAAACTAGCTTGTAACTTATGTGCCTTTGTTGCACCAATGTTAGATGTTGAAGAACGCACTATAAACTCCTTGTCTTTATAACTAAGTCGTCGTGCACGTTTGGAATACCGTCTTTCTTCTTTAGTCTCTAGGGGGTGGTTGTGATTCTCTTCAAACTCCTATATTTTACAAGCATTAGTTTGCATATGTAACCTTTCAAACTTTATCAATGCCTTGCAGTCTGTAATTTTGAGTTTGAGTTTCGTTTATTCCTTCCACTCCCCTCAGGATCCAAAGTGTCAGTTGATCTGTTAGGTATTTTACCCATTTTGTTGCACACTACATACCTTTTTTTAATGGTTTTGTCACCAAACCTCGTTACTGTATTTAACCTGACACCAAAACCGGCTTTATCTGCATATAATTTATACATTTCAACCGCCTCCTCTAATGATTGATATATAGCATCTACATCTGGCATAAAATCTATAGGAACAATAGGTTTCCACAACTTGGTTTTCCCACCAGGCGAGTCAACAACATTACTATTGAATGATTCCTCTTCAGAATCAGTTCGATTTGTACCTGTTTTTTAAGACAACAAAAAACAATAATGCGACATGCAAAACCTGATATAAATTTCTATGAATTACGTATACATAAACTAAAGAACTTTATAATCATAATAAACGTCTGTGAAACAGTAACCAGAGTTGAATTGTTTACATATTTGAGCCGTATTAACGCATAATCACCAATGATTATCAAACTTAATCAACATTGTATTAAACTTAAGAAAAAATCACCAACGAGGGACTCCTGTACAACGATATGTGATATAAACCATCATTACGTAATTAATACATGCAACGTATATGACTAATCATATACAAATATGTACTCCGGTCTTATTCAACATATACAAAAATTCAATAACTATTGAAAAACACGATCTGTATTTACAAGATATTGACGTTGTTTTCATTATTTACCTTCACTAGCATAATCAGAGATTTGATTTCTTCCGTCGAATTGATCATCAGAATTATAGAAATCGTCGTCATCATATTCATTACAGTTGACGTCTTCTTCGCCATATTGATCATCATCTTTTGTATCATCGTTACTGTAATCAAAACAGTCCAACATCGATATTGATTTGAATCACGAATGGTATACTGCGTTGTTATCTTCAAACGTAAATGATTAACAATATACAAAATTCGACTGAAATTCCGATTGCTAGACTCGAAATCGTCCCTGGAAATCGTATCTTCAATTCAATATCTCATTGAACGATAATTATGGAATATCCCTTAATTATAGGAAAATATTAATGGATAATATATTGATTATTAATTGTATTATATTAATTAAAAAATAGATTAAATGCAAATTTACTTAAATACCCTAATAAAATGATTGACTGATAAATGTTCTCACGTTCTCAACCTTTTAGGCGTTCTCATTTGATCCTACTATATATATATATATATATATATATATATATATATATATATATATATATATATATATATATATATATATATATATATATATATATATAAACTGCAGCGACCAAGGCTATTTATGTGAGTTAATAGTATATTGACTTATTGATGGCTATCTAACACGTTGTTGACTCCATCCTATTGAAGACGTCTTCAAGATCAAATGTTTATAACAAAAGCGAATTCTCATGAATATGATAGTCGACGGGCTTTGATCTATTAAGATCAAATGTGGTAATCGACGGTCTTTGATCTACCAAGATCAAATGTTTATATTAAACTTCAGGTGAATTCTTATGAATTATAAAAAATATAATTTTATAGTTAAAATAATAACTTTTAAGCACTATGATTTAGTGGGTTATACATGAAAATCAATTTTAATAACAAAGAAAAACTTATAGTTAACATATTCGTTTTACTAAACGTTATATGTTATATCTACCATTAATTAATAATTTTATAGATCGTTTTACGTTGTGTAATTTTATATCAAAAGTATGTTGATTTCCAACATATATTATGAACATCAAATAATATGAAAAAAAACCCTACAATTTTTGATGATTATACAGACCTCTTTTAAATTGCGAAAATTATATATCTTCTAAAAACTAATGTGTGGTGGTTCATTCTTTTGGTTTTTATGGTTTTCGTTTTAAACCTTTTTTTTTTATGTTTCTTTTGCTATTGACCACTATTTTATAAAATAACATTTTACACCCCTTATAAAATATCATTTAACCCATCGATTTTGCACTTTGTATATTGTCACTTTCGCCCTAAGTTTTTGTGTTTTTTTTTTCTGTAGTATATATAATACGATTTCTTATAATTACCACCCTCAACTTTGTCAAATTTCACTTTGTCCCCCTTAGCTTTAAACTTTGTAAAGCATCTTCATTTATTTGGATTTAAACTTTGTAAAATGTTGCTTTGACCCATTCGATTTTGAATTTTGTATAATCTAATTTTTCTTATTAACTTCTATTTGTTAACCGAAAAAAACTATATATATATATATATATATATATATATATATATATATATATATATATATATATATATATATTATTTACGTATTTGTACAAATTCGAGTTTATCTATATTTCGATGTAAATTTTTTTAATGTTTTCATACTTATTTTTATATATTTCTCCTACATATATATCAATCGATCACATATAATAGGTTTTTTATTGTTTGAACTTCTACGCGTTGACTTAATAAAATAATCTTACTTGCTTATTTTTATATATATGTTGACATAAATTCAAGTTTCTTTACGTTTTGATGTAAATTTTGTGTATACTTTTGTGATTATTTTTATGTACGTTTTATACCTATGATTTTGGTCACATATAATACATTTTCATTCAACATTATAAACTGAAGTTATTTAGTGCTACCGACATTCTCTATTAATCTACCAATAGATACCATAGTATGTAACTTTTATCAATACAATCGTCAAAATTCAAGTTAAACCTATTACTGTCGCTGCAACGCACGGCGGGTAAAATCCTAGTTATATAACAAACATATAATGATTTCTATATATAACGAATACAAAATTCTATGAAAAAATAAGTACAACAACTAACAAATTAAAAAATAATAATATTTGTATAAAAAAGTTTACTAAACACATATAAATCCTACAATATATATATATATATATATATATATATATATATATATATATATATATATCCACACATACACACATAGAGAGAGAGTATGTGTGTGTGTGTTTATGTGTGTTTGAGAGAGAGAAAGAGATGTGAGTTCAATTGAGAAAAAAAATATTGAGAATGAAAAATTAATCTTAGTCATTCATTTATATTTTGCCGCAAAACTCTCTGTCATACTGGCATGACGGAAAAGAGATAAAATTCATATATAAATATGAATTTATAAATATAGTCATATATGAATCCGCCACCATCCCCCTTCTCCACCACCTACAAACTGCCACTTCCATCACCACCACCACCTCTGCGACCGCTACCACCATTGCCACCTCTTCCAGCAATCACCACCACCTCCGCAACACTTCCACCACCAACTTCGCCACCATTGCGACCACCACCACGACTACCAACGTTGTTATCGCCTATGCTACCCCTCCCATCACTTTCGCCACCGTAGTCACCACCTTTGCCACCTCTATCACCATATCTTCCACTTCTCACAATGATGCAGTGTATCATACCTTAGAGCTTGTGAAGTGATTCTTGAAGATGCCCGACATCTTGTGCATCTTTTAGACCTTGTAAGTGTTTAAATCTACATCTTGTGCATATTTTAGGCTTTTTGGACCCTTTTTATGGTTTGGTGGAAGTGGAGAGAAGGACATCATATAAAGCTTGAAACTTTATCAATCTTATGTTTCATTAGAGTGTTTCATCTTTTGTATCTAAAGGAAAAGTGTGTTTTGGAGACATACAATGAATCAACGTAGCATATTTGTTGTTTTTTACTTAAAATGGAGTAGGACTTTCAGGGAGTGTGTAAGTTCATAAAGTTAGGATTTTTGTTGCTCATCTTAGCATGATTACACCTTTTGGAAGGTTTAAGTGTTGGCCTTGAAGGATTAAGAACTTAATAAAAAGTTGAATCTTCTAGGCGAACCACGACATGGCTAGGGGCTGGCCGCAATGTGGTGGACTTTTGTTTCAAGGTTTAAGTGTTGGCCTTGAATGATCATCTACTACATAAAACTCATATCAAGGCAATCAAAGACTAGAACTAAAACATTTAAGGTTTCGATTTATCAACCCTAGAAAAAAAAACAATAATATTTAATTATAAAATCGAAATCAACACATAATTCATAGGGTTCATCATATTGAAAGTAAAATGGTTTTAGCCTCTAATTATGGTAAAAACACATAAATAATGCAAACAAATTAAGGTAGACATGTTAAACACTAGCAAACCGAGTGGATCAATGTAGTATTCTTCTAGATTTCTTCTCTTCTTTGACTTCAATCGAATTCTTCGCTTCAAAACACTTTCTAGACGGTTTTTGTCGCAATCCTTCTCTAGAAAATTGGCTAGAATTCCCATTTTCAACCTAAAGTTCGAAATAAATAGTTTCCTTAAATCTACCTCCCATGTCGTGGAAAATAAGCTACACTGAGTGGCGACCTTTTTCCACGCCTATTCCCCAAGTCATTTTCTTAGATCGCGAATCTTCTTCTCACCACGACGTGGCAGATATTCCCCGTGTCATGGGCTTCAGAAATCTTGACTTCTTTGACTGCGATGAACTCAACCCATTTTTTCATGCTTCCAGCTCCAAATTTGCTTCCTTTTTATCCTGGGCATGTCTTCGCTACTACAAAATAGATTCCATGCATATTAAGTACCTTTTGTCCTACAATAAGCACAATTGTAGCTAAAAATATTAAGATAATGCCCAAAGTATATGATTAAATATGCACAAATAAATTTACGACATATCCTTTTGAATATTCTATCCAGTCTCCAATAAATACTTGATTTGATTCTTCTTTCTTATAGATTACAACTTAAAACAAAATGTAACTCTATTCAGGTGTATTTTTGAATCATATACTTTATGAATACTTTATTTGATTATTGTTTCTATTTCATCATGCTTATTGATTAAAGCTTGGCCACTAATCTAAATATAACTCTCCAAATTCGACGCAAGGGATCACTAGTTTTATTGAGTTATGCAAAGTACATTCAACAACAGAGATTAAATCAGATGTCCATGTGAAAAAATTTACATTATGCATATGTTAAATATCAAAATTCATATAAGTAAATATATTTTCTATTGTTTGTAGAAAACATGGATCAATCATGATGAAGGTTTTATTCCTCTTGTTGTAGTTGATGTTGTAACACTCATAAAATAACGTCCAAAAATTTCATTTTTAAATCATTAAATAAATGGTAGTTATCAAAACATTCCATCAAAAGCGTGAATCATATATTCATAATAATAAAAGTCATAGTATCCATATTAAAAACATATGTCAATATATCAACGTAAACATCCCAGGCTAAAACATCGTGGTGTATGCAATGCAGTTATCCCGAGCTCTTCCCTTTGCTACTAAAAGTACCTGAAACCAAAATTGAAAATCATAAGCACAAGGCTTAGTGAGCTTCCCCAAACTACCACATACCATACACATAAGCACATAATCACATATAAACATATCGTAGGCCCCGCCCCTTCATGGGCCCCTCCCGACATCGGAGAATGTTCGGCACCGGGCCCCGCCCGACATCAGACATAGTTTGACATCGGGACCCCAGCACGGCATCGAGCAAATCTTGGTATACATAGTAACAGACCATCAAATATACATAAAATATTCACATAATATAAACATATAAACATTCTTCGGGCCCCGCCCGATATCGGACCGAAATCTGAAAGCATACTAACATTCCTCGGGCATTGCCCGACATCGGACCGACATCCAAAAACTTACAAATACAAACACATGTAAGAATCATGAAGACATCAAGCATACAATCATTCCTCGGGCATCGCCCGACATCAAACCGAAATCCAGAAAGCATATAAACATTCATCAGGCATCGCCCCATCAGATCGAAATCCAGAAACATATAATCATACAAACACATGCAAAAATCACAAATACATCAAGGATACAAACATTCCTCGGGCATCGCCCGACATCGGATCGTAATCCAGAAAACATACAAACATACATCGGGCACCGCCCGACATCGGACCTTGGTCCGAAACATAATAACATACATCTACGGGCCGACATTGGTGCCTTCGACCCGTTCCTACAGGAGGAAACTGAAAGATCTAGTATGCTCAAGAGTCATATTAAAGTGATATTGCTAAATAACATATGATACTAATGAGTCACACTAACAACAACTTGATACAATTGATTATTTATTAGAACTTGATTTTAATAAATATTTAATAAAACTCTTATAATAAATTGGAAATTATTTATTTCATGGAAATAATAATTTTCATTAGCAAGTAACATAATATATCATATGGTATGATTTATTAAGTCTTGTACAACATTTTGGACTAGTTAAGCTTTTTATCTATTACGAAAAGACAAAGTTTATATCTTATAAACTTTGAGTTTATAAAATATAAACAAACTCTTCTTCTTTATGCAATTTTCTAGATTTGCATAAAAAGAAGAAGTGTATGACTTGTTTAATCATATGCTTTAAAGGCATGGGAGACATGCTTATGACAATATGGACAAGTTTGCTTAAAGTGCTAAGGACTAATGGTTAATACATTTACGTTTTGCATATAAATAAGAGGCTTGCATTTGGCTAAGTGTACTCATTCTCTTTTTGGATGCAAGGACGAAACTTTTTTCTTCTCCATCATTATCTCTAGTTTTGGTTTGAAAACTTGAAGTTACTTGCATCTTCAAGCCTTCTTTAAGTTCATATTGGTTATGAACTTAAAGATTAAGGGTTTAAGAGTTTTGGACTAGCATCTACATCAAGTTGAGTCATTGTTGGTGTCTCAAAGGTTCAACATTCTTCATCAACTTCCAAGCCTCCCATGAGGACCCAAAGAACTACAAAAGTTGTTATTTCTTCATCCTTTCTCTGGTTGGTGTGTTTAATCTTTCTATAACTTGCAAGAAGATCCTTGGTGGGTATAAAATGTTTATGTTATTTCAAAAATTAAAGTCTTCCATTTCCATATTTCTAAAGTTTATGAAACTATTTTTGAACAAAAACCCTACAATTGGCATCAGAGCCATCTTGCAAGTTTGGTTAGATATTTTGATTTTTTGAAATCTTAGTTTGTGGAGAATATGGATAACTTGTTTTGGTTTAAAAAAAAGTTCATAGATATTTTCTTTGACAACTTTTGGTTATTTAATGTGACAAAAGTTTCATGCATCTTTTGTCATTTAAAGTTGTCTTAGAAAAACAAAGGTTGTTTTATGTGTATGCTGATGTATATGATGTGCGTAAACTAGCCAATGACCATTATGTTTGTTATGTTGTTGTGTTGTTTCATAAAATGCTTTTAATAATTTATTTATTCATATGGTATGTAATAATTCAACAAATTAGCTTTTCTTGGTTATTTTTTGTAAGTAATAGATTAGTTTTGAGAATTAATTTATTTGTACAAAAATGTAACAAAAATCAAGTTTGAACCATTTTTGAAGACAAAAGAGCAATTTTCAAGTCTAAAAGGTGTGCAGGATTTTTAGTGATATTTTCTAAAAAGTGTCACTAATGCTGTTCACAAAGGGTTGTTAGCTTTTAGCGAAAGTTGCTGAATTTTAGCCTTAATGAAGTTTTTCCAATCTTTTGCAACCAATGGGTGTTTACTCAAGTGGGAGCTTCTACAACAAAATTATAAAAAGTTTTTTTTGATCCCTTTAAATGTCCCTTTAGGAATGGACTTGTCATTTGTGTGTTGGCTCACAAAATGTCATTAGTTGGCTATGTTTATACACATATATTTTTGTGCATGTTTGTGTTGTTTATTTTATGCAATTATTATGTGTGGTTGATAAATTAGTTTTTCACAGGCTAAAATAATTTTGGACAAAATAAACATCACATGGAGTTTGGGTTTTTCAAAATTAGACATAAGATGTAAGAAGCTATTATTTTAAAAATAAAACCAGGTTTTATAAAATCGTTAATAACGACAAATTTTGAAATACTCCAATATAAGTTTTAAAATGGTGATTTTAATAACTTATACGAACTCCAAATATATAAGTAATAAAATGAAGTTTTATTAAAGATATAAAAGGTTCAAATTCATTCAAACTTAATATCAGTTATTAAAATTGAATTGCGTCAAATTATATAAAAACTAGCTTTTTATATAGAACCTTTAAAAGTGATTTTCTTTTGAAAATTGATACCATGGTTTATTATATGCATGTAATAACCGTGATATCATATGTTTTTCAAACTAGAATTAGAAAACATATAAAGACCCTTTTTACAAACCTCAAACCTATGGAATCATTTTGAAGAACACTTGCACGTCTCTTGTATGCACTAGTGGGATAAATCATACCTAACCACTTAGTGTTATCTTTTGATGGCCGTGGTGTATTCACGATTTCTATAACTAAGTTATAGGCCGATTGCACAAGTTTTTCAAATTGGACGATTTGATCGGAAATATTTTGTGATATATGATACCTAAGCAAGAGAGTTCCAAGGCATAGATGGGATCAAACATGTCTAATTAAATTTTCTATTAGAGATCCCATAAATCTAGGAATTATATAGAAAGATATAACTGATAATCGATATCTACCGAGTTGAATTCAAATGGATGGGATAAAGGATACCTAACCATTTATTTGTTTTTCAACTTGGATCTTAGACTTCGATAATTAATGTTTTTGGAAACTAAAAGGGTATTAATTATTAAGATTAAATATTGAAAATACTAAACGATTTTTGTTAAAAAATTTTGTAGTTAAGTAATCCATTCTCATTACCATGTATTGTCATTTTCTTTAATGACTTAATGAAACAATAACATTCAATAGATACAATTTCAATGAATGAGTTCATGTCTTAAGAGACTATCTTGTAAGAGATATGAAATTGTATACCCTTAAAGGTCCTAGTCCTAAACTATTTGCTTTGAGCAATTAAATCTGAACATAGTAAGGAAACTCACCTCTGAATCTGAACAATAGCTAACGAGGTCCCGACTCCGAATCTTAGCTCTAACCGATGCCTAGCCATTAAAAAAACAATTCTCAAACATAATCCAGAATACCCAAAATACCCCCATGGGTCAAACTAAGTCAAACGGTTAAAAAGTCAAGAAGAGCCAACTCAGCTGACTACCACGTCATGGTAGCCCTTTACCACGTCGCGGTGTCAAAGATGACAAGATAGTCGCGACCAGCCCCGCCAGCACATCGTAGTGGCCTTGCCACGCCGTGGTAACAGGTTTTTCAACAGTTTAACGCATTCAGCTATTTTCATCGATTCTAAAGGGTCTCCAACTTACATTTGGTCCATAATAGGGTCTAGTGGATAAAGTTTCCAACTTAATCCAATAGAACCCTCCAAAGTGTATTGATCTCAACTTTAAGGTCCAAAACACTACATGGCTTAAGCAATAATCACTCAACCCATAAAGTTACTTGATCAAAAGCTCCAAAAGAGTCTCCAACACAAAACACATCATAATAATCGGTGTTTTTCCAGAGATGCATGTCTTGAACTCTAATTAGGCCAAAATAGGGCAAAAAGGCGAAGATTCCATGCATGGCCTCAAAACTCAAATCTAATCCAGATCCAAAGAGTCAAGTGCTCCAAATGGCCTGGAGATTCAAAAAATTGCCAACTTTATGAATTTCAACATTCCAAACTAACAAAGCATATAGAAAAGTGACAAACTCCAATGATCTAACAACTAACTGATCAAGATGAAGACTTTATACATCCTTAAGATGCTTGAGGAAGATAAACTCCTGGATCTACATTGCTTTGGACTCCCAATATGATCATCCACCACCTTCTTCCTTAACAAGCATCAAACAACCACACTTGAGGCTTAAAACTTACACAAGGGATCTAGGGTTTACAAGGGACGATTTGGAGAGATGGAGGCTGATGGGACGGAGGCTATGAGAGGTTAAAAGGTTTAAATAAGGTTCAACTTTTAAAATTTACGGTTTTCTCCAACAGTCGCCTCCACGTTGTGGCAAGAATCACCAAGCCATGGTGGGTCATTAAACTTCCGCGAGCAGAAGGTTATGGTCACGTCGTGGTGAGGCTTCAACACGTCATGGCCTTCAAAAAAAATATCATACTCAGTCGAAAATAATTTTTTACCTAGAATCAAGTGTTACAACACGACAACATATTTTTATTTTTAACTAGAAACAATAACGTATTTGTATTTTTCAACGTAAAACAACAATGCACTTATGTTAGCAACATATTTTTATTTTTAACCCGATACACCAACATATTTTATTTTTACACGTCACATCGGGTTCTTATATTTGTATATCTTTAAACCGAGTAACAACAAAGACCAAAAAACAATTGTAGATATAGTAAACAAAAACAACACCAATATACCTCTAAATTATAATATCACCGATTAAATATGGAGAAATAGAAAAATCGAGAGAAAAATAACCTCCACCGAGCAACCTACACACAAAGGCCATCCGGAGTACTTGTAACAAGAACAATTCGTGGTTGACATGGCAAGGTGATAAGAATATGAAGACCACCCCTAATCATTGTTGTGGATTGTGGTGATGAGGTTGAGTGATGGACTGTGGTCACGACAATAATTAACCACACCTAATAATATTCTTCATCTTTCTATCTCTTTCTACTCCTCCAAATTTTAAATAATTATAACATATTCGTTTTATTTAAATAATTAAAAAAAATAAGAGGGATATTGTTATGTGGAGTGATGAGTATACCATCGTAGAGCATTCACAATTACGAGTTCAATGAGATGGTTGAATGAGGTGGCAAATCTAGTTCTCATTCAATAGATGAAACACTAGCATAGTGAGATGCCACCTTGAAATCAATGGATTTGGAGTTCAATGGCTATTGAACTCTTCAATGGTAAAAATGAATGTTTTCTAATCTTAAATACATACTATAAATTAGCTTTTGTAACTTTCTATTAAACTCTCTACAGTTCAATGCATTGTAGGAAAAAAATTGATGTAGTTTTATGGAATGTAGAAAAATGATGTGGCATTCTATTGGATTTTATAGAGTTCAATGCCCTTAATATAGTTGTGTGAAGTAATGAGGTGGCAATGATGTGGTGCCCACTACATTTATGATTACAGTGGGTAGTCTAGAATAGTGGTTGATGTAGGAACTTAAGGAGTAGTGGCACTAGTTTTTTTTTTCACTCAATATATACTTGTATTTGCTAGGGGTGAGCATGATAAAATAAAACAAAGAGTAAGAATGTAGAATTGAAGCTACAACCAAAAATCTATTTGTGTTTTTGAAACTGAGAAAATATTGAGTTTAGAGAGCTAGCATGTAAACCACTTAATGCTTTTTTTATTAATTCGCAAAACATATTTATACTTATATTAGTCGTTGCATGTTAATACAAAATAATAATATTTTTGTAACATTAAGGCGCATACATTTTTAGATGTCTTGAAGATAATTAACAAACTCTTTGTCCTTATGAAGAATGGCCATTTCTTCTTCTGGCAGATGCACATGTGCTGTAATACCATCTCCAGATGGAGTATCCATCAAAATGATAGTATTCTCATCCACATTTGGAATTCGTAATAGAACTTCTTGTGGCTTGCCCCACCCAAAATCCACTTCATAAAATGGAACCCTACACACGCTTGAACTATAATAAATATCACCCTGTAAAGTGGAGAACGTGTTTAACAACTTTTCAACTACTTCTTGCTCATCTCTCATTCCTTCAAGACCCAATTTCGCCTTCCTTACCTCAGAAATCACCTCACTCAACCTGATTTCACCAAATTCCTCCATCTTTGCTATCGCTAACGTGAATAAGTTTCCTGCTGCTGTTTCAGAATAGTTTTCAACAAACTTGTTCCTCATGTTCGTAGCTACAGACAAGTTTGATGGTTTCAAAGAATCTGACTTTATTGCGGCTGCTTTCACTGCGTGTTTAAATATTAAAGACGTCAACACTTCAACTCGAGAAGGGTTCGTTGGAGCTTTTCCGGTGGCAGCAACCTTCTTCTTCAGCTCATTTAGTTTTGAATTAGGAAACACAAATATTCTTGTAGCATACTTTACTTTATCCAAGTCCTTAATAATGAACTTAGGCAACCTAATGTTATTACTTGTGGAGGATGAGATGAAAGATGGATTTACTGGTGGCTGACAACGTGTAACAGTGGCCCAATGGTTGATGAAGTTGGCAAAGGTGGCTCCATCAGCAAGCTTGTGCGACATGGACACAGCCACTGCTGCTCCACCACCAGCAAAATGGTTCAGCTGGACATCGAGCAACTTAGGGCAAGAAGCACGAACAGTAGAGCTGAGACCATAAGGAAAGAGTTGGTCTAGGGTTTCGTTTTGCTCATTCTTGTGAATGAAGTCGTCGAGGGGGCTATCAATAAAAGCTTCAAGGAATTCAACTCCTTCGTCGTTGCAGTTGATGTAAGGTAAAAAAGGGGTTGGAATTCTACCGGCGAAGGGATAATACTGTGTTAAACACTGTGATAACGATTGCTTTAGGATGTTGGTGTCAACAGTTTTGTAGTTCCGGTAGAACAGAACAAATGGTGTGTGCATGTCAGGAGCAAACTGATCAAGCAACGAAAGATTATGAGTTTTCAGGTGCGGAGGTGTTGGGGAAGATGGTCTAATGGTTTCCTGAGATATGATTGTGTGAAGTTGCCTAATTTTTGCAAATGTTTGGAGCTTTTGCTTGATTTTGTTCATTATGGACAATATTGCAAGTAGTATGCCGAATGCCGATGTAAACATTTATACCACAATGAAGTTGGATTTTAATAATTTTAAACTGTGGCAAGTTGGCTTTAATAAATAAACGTAGAAGCGCACAAGGATTTTATTAATTAATATGACTTGTGATGATAGAAGAAATAAGAGGAAATTACACGGATCGTCCATATGTGTTAGAGTAGTTTTGTGGTTGGTCCATAACAACATTATATCATATGATATGGTCCCTGTGGTTTGGTTACATTGCGATCTTAGTACCTGGCAGTTCTAAAACGATTGCATTGACCTTATGTATTTACTTTTTAACTAACTTTTTTTTGTTATTATTTAAAAGTTAAAAGAAAAGTAATATGTCCCATAGCATAAAGAAAATGTGGATTTCTTTCGTTTGTCAAGCATTGGGTGTAGGCAATAAGGTGCAACACCAAATTGTGTCATCTCACATGTCATATAAGCAAATGGTGTTATAACACCAAGTGGAAAAATGAACAACAATATGAAACACCAACTTTTTGAAAATAAATATGTTTTCCTTTTTATTTTATTTTTCCGAAATTGGGTTTTTTTTTTTACTTTTTCGTTTTTTTTTTACTTTTTTTTTCTTTTTCTTTTTTTCCTTTTTGCATTTTTTTAATCGCTAACATGAATATATTTTTTATAAAAAACATAATTTTAAAAACAAAAAAAAAAAGACATAATATTTAAAATCTAAAATTACGATAATAATTAAAAAAAACATAATTTTAAACCTAATATTATAACTAAAATGTCATTCAGATTACTACTAAAACCACATAACAATCATAATTAACCCAAATATTTCTTCCTAATTTTTTTCCTTCATCGTTTGTAGCACCACTAGATCAACAGGCGCCAAACCTTCCTCGCTCTTCCGAAGAATTGACAACTGATGTATCATTAGTTCCCTTTCTTTTTGCTCCTGCTTCTCCTGTGTCTGCCTTTCCAAGAACTCCAAATGACGACGTTTCAACTCTTTTTTTCTTTAATTAATAAATTATGATCGTTGAATTGCGCTCTCATTTATGCCGCCTCTTTTGCTCTCGTCTCCACCTCCTCCGCATGTCTTGCACCGTGTCTCGCTTTGTCGCGTCCGAGCGGTCGTCGTCGTGGGTATATCTTTTGGATATCATACGGGATCTCATAGTCGTCGGCATTAAGGTCGATGTTAGTCCGTGCGTCCAACATGTCGACCGAGCTAGAATTGCGAGACCTTTTGGATTGAACCTCCGACGATGTAGGCGTTTATTCCAGTTTGGATCCGCTCGCAACAATTCCCATGATTTTTCAAAGTCAAGAACATGACCCATTACAACCCGATATTGTTTCTTAGCAGATTTGAACAAATCAAAGTCGTTGGTTCTGCTTTGTTGTTGCGCCTCAAGCCGGTTGTAAATATCGTTGACTTTGCTGCACCGCTTAGTTATTTGACTCCATTTGCTACTCAACATGTCATTGCTGCGATACAGATTTGTCTTTAAAATAGCGTGAAACTTGTCGAGCACCACCCCCCAATAAGCTCCTTTTTTCATGCCATTTCCACGAAGTTTGTTTTTTGAAGTAGCACACCAAGCCACTGTCAAAGCGTATTCCTCCTCCAGTGTCCACCATTGTGGAACGTTTGCATTTTCTGTTTCTACCGTTATCGATTTCTCTTTCGATTTTCCTTTCCCTTTTCCCTCTCCTACTACCTCCTGCTTCCTCTTCAACCGATTGTTGTGTCGTAGGCGATAGTTGGTTGCTTGTTTGTTGCATCGAAGCAAAAGTAGGGAAAAGATTTTACTGTAAATTTGGGTTTTGACCAAATTGATTTTGTTGAAGGTAATGTGAGTTAGGAAATCGCAGTGGCGGTGAAGCGGGATTGAAAGCGGCGCCTTGGTACGAGATTTGTGGTGAGCCTTGAGACGATAAAATGTTGAAATAATTTTCATAACCCGTGAATCCGAGAGGCGAGGTTGTGTTTGAGTTTGATGATGGAGGAGGGGGGTGTTTGAGTTTTGCTCCATTTTTTTATTAACAAAGTGTAGAAAATATAGAGAGAATTTATATATATATATATATATATATATATATATATATATATATATATATATATATATATATATATATATATATATATATATATAGGTAAAAAGGTAAAAAAAAAAAAAATTAAATTGAATATCGACCGTTTGCAAACAGTCATAAAAGCAACGGATAAAAATGTAGTCATTTCACTTCGTCGTAACGCCAACGAGAATTGCTCGACGAGATGCAACGAGTTGGTTGGGGGGGGGGGGGGGGGGGGGGGGGTTGTCCCCCCTGTCACTACGGCGTTTTCGTGTGCCACATCACCCGGTTGCTTCTCGTTGTTGGCCCATACCGCATCGTCTAATATCCAGCCACCGCCACTCATTCACTTACGAGTTACGACGAACAACACAACCACCAAAATCAAAATTTGAAACCCAAACTCCACCCCCATATACACCCCATTTTGAGATGAGCCCGGTCCAAGCCGATTTAAGACCCAAAACAGAAGAAAAAACGAGGCCCTTTAAGATAAATAAAATATTATATTTAGATAACTAGAATTAAATTCATGTAAACTCACAATGTCTTGCAAAATCTAGTGTTTACTTATGGCATTTTCTTGGAGTTCTTTAACAAGGATCCAAAATTGTTAAAAGATAAAACGGGTGGGAGTGGAAAGACTGTACGCCTAAAGAGCTAATAAAAATAATAGTAACTTACGATTCATTTGTGTGTTTTCAGTTACTTCATCTTGAATCGTTTGAAACTCTTGTCCATGTCTTTTGACTAAATGTAGGATTGTACATATAGAGTGGTGAAACAATTGAAAATGAGAAAGTTAATGTAGATAAAGATTAATATTATACATTGTTTTCTAAATTTTTAAAACCTAACATTTCATTACAGCATTTCATCAAGCACTTCATATGCATGAAAAAGATCACAACAAAAAAAAGTATGGAATAGATGGTTTCATTTCTGCATTTCATCAAAAAATTCATGTGCACTAATTTTTTTTTTAGAAAAAGAACTTCACTGAAATAGTGGCGGGAGAGTCTCAATCCGTGTTCAACGCCTGCTTGACTATCGTTCCTTCTTGAATGAAATAGTTTTTAAAAATTAGTGACTTGGTAAGGATCGATAAATTAGGGAAAAAGACCAACACATACTTTCAAATTAATAGGACACAAGATGACGAAGTTTTTAACAATCAGATATTGACTTCATTCCTTCTCACATTCTCGGATACCAATTACACCCCTAAAAATTTTAACTTCAAAATTAGATATCATACCTTTAGAATAGACCTTCAAAATTAGATTTTAGCTGTTAAAAAAAAGAACTTCAAAATCAGAAATCAGGGGATTCAAAACTGTAACTCGATAGCTTCATTCATGCAATCAAATATCTTTAGAAATGGGAACTTCCCTCATTTTCTTTTCTATTTGCAAATTTGTAGGTCTCTCACAAATGTAAATTAATTATATTAGAAATAAAGATTATGAAGTGATTGAATTTGTTTTTAAAATTTAAAAGTCATTTCGGTCTATTTTCCCGCTTGTTTTCATCACGAGACACACACAAAAAAAAAAAAGACATACCAACTATGAGATCAAAATTTTATGCTTCTCAACCATCTCAACTAAAGTGTCTTTGTTTATCTTGGTGTGTTTTTCATTTTATATAATCTAAAACTATATATAGTTATTACAAATTTTGGGGGCCCCGAGATTTGACGAGGCCCGAGGCGGTCGCCCAACTTGCCCTCCCTCTAGGGTCGGCACTGTCTAAGATCATGGAGTTCTGCAATCCCGACGTCCGACGACCAAACCGTAGATTCTAATGGCGGAGTCAGGGTCAAAATAAACGGGCACCATAAAAAATTGCATAATATACAATAACAAATAACCTAAATTATTTTAGGGTAGCCCAATTTTTTCCAAGGTATCACCACAACATAAAACGAATTTTTTCGAAAATTTGAGGTGCATCTCGGATTACCCTGAGCTCTATATTGGATCCACCTATGTAGATCTTGTCATTGCCTTGGCTGTTTACCGACAAATATAAAATCCAAATCAAGTTCTAAAAGACTTTTAATTGCAGTCAACAATCGAAAGACTTAAACATGAGAATTGATATGGGCCAGTTTACAAAAAAAGTTGAAACAATGTTTCTCTGATTTACAAGATTACTAAGAGATGGTATCCCTTCCGCTAATTGACTACATCCGACCTCAGTCTAGTGAAGTCGAACGTCCAAAAAATGTGAATATGGTGCTTGATAAGCTCAATCCTAAAGCTTTCATACAGAACCTATTTGAGTTGGAAGATATGTATTTACGTTGATTGAGTTGGAAGATATGTATTTAGGTTGAACCGCTACTTACCCTATGCTCCACTATTCACAATTGTGCCACCAGGAATGGGATGGTGTCACCGGTCCAATTAAGGTTGGTAGCTTGATTTAGGTTGCTTCATGTGGTCAAAGCTAAATGATTGTTCATTCTTTTTTCACACTATAGTTGTTAGGGTTGAATTGGTGCAGTATAAGTTTTTTTTTTTCTAAACCATATATCGTACCAACTACAGTTGGTTTGTAAATTTTGCTACCACTCAATTTGTTTGACTATCAATAACGATATATACCATCATGTATGTAGGTCATGAGAATTATGTTTTTTATTATTGAGCATTGTGAAATGTGAATGGGGTTTTGTGAATAAGTGTTTTGTAATTGTTGAGATTAAAATATCCATCCAAAAAATATTTATTAATTTCTATCATTACTTAAAAAGTTAAAAAGTGGAGAATGTATGTTTTTGTGTGTGTGTTTGTGTTGGTATTTATGTTGTGTGTTTGTGTGTAAATGACGTGATGGATGCATATGTACGAAGTATAAGGTGTAATGTGGGTCCATATGCATCGTATCAATAATTTACTTTTTACAGTAATAACATAAAAATAAATTTGAAAATAGAAAATGCTATTTAAGGCAATATAGTCCTTTTTAGATAGTTCGGGATAAATTTCAAAAAAGTAAAACAATTAGGTGGGAACCAAATGCAAGTTATGCTAAACCACAAGGACCATTAGTGTGATTTGCTCAGGACCATTAGTGTGATTTGCTCAAGAAATATATTTAGATGTGTTTATAAAATACAAAATATTATAATCTACTCTTAAACTAACACCTAATACCATTTATGTACACCACGGGACTTGAACCGTCGATCTTAAGGAGGGAGGGTACCACCTGATACTGCTGAGCTAGAAGCCATTGGATTATTAAAAATAATAATAATAATAATAATAATAATAATAATAATAATAATAATAATAATAATAATAATAATAACCGCGTGCATTTATCTATTAATTTGTGATCTAACAAGTATAGAATATATTCTTCTATCAAGTGTGGCCACCGAGGCTGCTCATGTGAATTAATGTTATATTGACTTATTGATGGTTATAGAATTCATTGTTGACTCCATCCTATTGAAGACGGTCTTCAATATCAAATCTTTGTACCAAATGGAGTTGATGTTCTATATTGACTCATTGATGGTTATCTAATTCGCTGCTGACCACATCGTATTGAAGACGGTCTTCAAGATGAAATGCTTATAATAAATATTAGGCGAATTCTCATCAATATAGTAAAGATCAAATATGTTTATACCAAATTTTAGGCGAATTCTTATGGATTGGAAAAAAAATTATATAGTTTAAATAATAATTTTTAAGAAACTATATTTTAATGGATATATATATATATATATGAAAACGAATTTCAGTAACAAATAAAACTTATAGTTAACGTTTGAGTAAATTACAGTTTTGGTCCCTGTGGTTTGGTCAAATTCATACATTCAATCCATCCTTTGAAAATTTTTACAAGATGCGTAATTGTAGTTTAAAGAAATTGATTGCACACCCTTAATCCACTTTAAAAAGACCATTTTAACCTTAATATATATATATATATATATATATATATATATATATATATATATATATATATATATATATATATATATATATATATATATATATATATATATTAGACAAAATTGCAAAAATTGTCCCTGTGGTATGCATTTTTTGGGGGTTTTAATCCAAACCACGACTTTTTGGATTGGTAGTTATTTTGAGCTTGTTTCTTTGCGTTTTTGGTCCCTCAGTAAACTGAAAAGACTATTATGCCCTTCTGATATATTTTTTATGTTTTTTCTATTTAATTTAAATGAAAATAAAATAGTTACCTAATTTGGGGCCACATCTCTCTCTCTCTCTCTCTCTCTCTCTCTCTCTCTCTCTCTCTCTCGTCATTGTCATCACATATTCTTCCTTTATACCCATTTCATATACATAAACACTAAAAATTTAGAAAAAGCACATATATCAGACAAATAATTCTGTGATTCCAATTCCAAAACCACACATAACTGACCCTGTTTTATTTCCCCCAAATCCATATAGAACCATCGATTCTGATAGTTGCAGTCTCTGTTGCAAAAAATGAATAGTGTATGTGAAAAGTGAAATTACACCTAGGGGAATCAAGGTCACGACCAAGTTATCATTCAACATTGTTGTCCCAAGACTAGACATGGCCTTGAAAAGTAACGACGAGATATTGGTAGTGACTGGTGGTGATGCCACATCAGGAGGAGGAGGAGGAAGGGTTGAGATTGCAGTGGGTTCGTAAGCGTCGGAATTGATTCCGGTGACGGAGATGGGTAAGCCAAGAGCACCATGGTTGTCGTCTCGGTTTTCCAAGATCCTAGGTTTGATTCACTAATTTTCCATCAACGAGAATCTTGAAGAACACACAAATGGCAAATCAATTTTCTTTATGGGTTTAGGGTTGGTTCTACCTCATTTTCCTCACGCTTCTTCTTCCCATTTCTTTTCACCTCCAGTAATTTTCATCCTCCACTGTCACATACAACAAACAATCACACAACTTCGGTCGATCTCTCTAAATACCTATTTTTTTTTTTCAAATTACATCAACTAATCATTTACATGGATGCTGGATTTGGATAAACCAGATACGTCCATGTACATAATCAGTTACTTGGGTGTCTCCAGTATATCCACTGCAATGTTGCTTTCTGAGTCGCCATGTTCATGAGGAGAACGAGAAGAAGGGAAGATTATCTTCCCAATTTGCGTCAGGGATGTCCAACTGATCTGGTTGGTGTTAGTCTGGCCCAGAAACAAAATCGAAAATGACTTGTCGAGGTGTTTAGTTTTTTTTTTCCAATTTTTGCATAATCGATTTTCAGAGTATGTATATGTGTATGTATGAGTTACAATGTAGAAGACGATAGGTTTAGTTACTATGTAGAAGACGATGAGAGAGAGAGAGAGAGGGGTGGGTCCTCTATTATCTTTTTAATTGTTAAAATATATAATTAAATATTAAATTTAAAAAAATGAAAGAATAAATGAAAATAAATACCCCAAGGGTATTATAGTCATTTCAATTTTCAGAGAGACTATTTTCACATACAAACCACTACAAAATGACCATGAATTCAAAAAACTCGAGGCTCGGACTAAAACCCCAAAATTTTGCATACCACAGGGACCATTTTTGCAATTTTTTCTATATATTATACGAATATATTTTTAATATTTTTGTATTGTGTTGGTTTATATTTTTTTGACTTTCTGTTTGAATAATTTTTCTATGTATATTTTTTGATGTTTAGTTCGAATATATTTTTTAATGTTTTTTTTGATATTTTGTTTTTTATATCTTTTTAAAACTTTTTATAAATATTTTTTGTATAAAAAATATAAAAATGTTAGTTAAATGAGAATATGATTAACACATATCAGGTATATAATTATTTCTTTTAATATTAATAGTGTTATAGTATAGGCTAACCGAAATTCAAAACGAGTGTCAATGACTTCAAATTCAATTTATTTAGTTTTATAAATATTATTTACATTTCATTCCGAATGGAAAATGCTAACCATAATTCATATATCTCAAACACATGTGTCAATCTTTTCGAGTTTATTTTTTTTAGAAATTTTGTTCGTTTTTGAGTTATATGGTTTTTCATTTAGCCTTTATATAACTTGAAACTCGTTTTCATATTTAATTTTATATAACTTGAAACTCGTTTTCATATTTAATACTCACATTTAACGAACTTTTTTTTTACATTTTTTATAAAAAGTATAAACAAACAAAACGTCAAAAAAATTAAAATGTATTCAAACAACACGTCAAAAAACTACAAATATATATTAAAAAACATCATAAAAATATAAATGTAAAAAATGTAAAAAACATTTAAACTATGTAATTTTAAATCAAAATTATGTTGATTTTGAACATATATATTGAATAACAAATAATATGACAAAAAAACCTACAACTTTTGAGATTCTAAAGACCTTTTTAAGTTATGTAAATTATATACCAAACATATGTTGATTTCTATATATAACGAATAACAAATACTATGACACAAATAAGTACAACAACTAACAAAATAAAACATACTACAACATCTACTATATATTAGAGTAAGAAGTTTATTAAACCCTTATACATCCTACAATATATATATATATATATATATATATATATATATATATATATATATATATACACACACACACACACACACACATACATACAATGTGACAACCCGGAATTTTCATTCGGTCAAACCCTAAAAGTCAATCACTTCATATTATAAGTCAAGATCACTTTTACTTGTTTTTGGGAAAAATAAGTTCATTTGATTATTTTAATATTATTCTTTAAACGAACGGGTGAAAGAAAGTGTTGTCTCGGGTTTTGAAATTTAAAAACCGCAAACACCTCGTGTCTTAGAAGTTCACGACCAAACTTTTATGTTTGGTTCCAAAAATCTTCCAAAAAACGTAAACTTATGCCTTAAGCATGAGTTTACCCCCCAAAACTAGTCATTTGTGTTTACTCCCCATTTACCAAAAGAGTAAACTCCAAAAATCCTCTCAAGTATCATCCTAGAAATTATTCAAGATCTTCAATCTAGTAAGTGTTTCTAACCCTTTCAAGTTAGTATATCACTTAATCTAGTGGTTGTACATCCTTTAATCCATCCATTTTTGTGTTTTGACTAGTTTTCCAAAAACACCAAGAACACACACTAGTGTTCTTGGACTTGAAGTTCATTTCAAGCTTCCACAATGTAAGTACTTCTATCCTAGAGTCATTTAAAGCTTGCTATACATGTTTATATCAAAGAAAAGTCCCAAGAACACCAAGTTAAAGGTGTTCACGGTTTTGGGAGGTCCCAAAACCGTAAACACCAAGAATAGGGCCAAAGTGGTGTGTTAGGGTGCCTAGATGCTTCACAATGCCTTAGGGACTTGTCTAGATTCATCCTTGATGAGTTTATCACACAAAAAGCACCAAAATCATACATTTTTCTGTCTTTACGGTTTGGGGATCTCCCAAAACCGTAAACACCCCAAATGATGTGTAAAAGTCCCATAAATGTCCCACGGTTGTTCCTTATGTCTAAATCTAACCTAGACTATTGCCATGTTTGAGCTAAGGACTTGAAAACCGCAAAATACCAAATTTATGAGTTTAAGGTAGTAAACTCATGAGTTTAAGGTAGTAAACTCATGGAGAAATGGTCCTTAGACCGTAAACTCCATTTGGGAGTGTTTTGATGCCACACAACACTTCCTAAGGCTAAATCATGAAGTAGGAATGCTTGGAATAGCTTAGAAGACTTCAAAACAACCAATGGCCAAAAGGTTAGGAGTTTACGACCGTAAACTCAAGAGTTTACGACTGTAAACTCAAGGGGTGTTGGTCCTTAGGGAGTAAACTCATTTTAAGAGTGTTCCTTGAACCCAAATCATACTAGCCTTTCCCTACACCACTTAGATGCACTCCTTAATACTTATAACACTTATACAAAGTGTTTGTCATGCCTTAGAGTGTCTTGACTTTGTTAATTAGTTGTTTAAAGACTAATTGTTTATATACATATATCCTTATATGTTATTAGGATCTTTATGCGTGTCTAAGTCTTCACTTGACACCAAGCACTTATCCGACACTTCCATCCGATCCACTCACAACAGGTGAGTTCATACCCCTTAATCAATGTTTTAAATGTTTTTAAATCCTTTATGGGGGGATACAAGTAGAATCATGCTAGTAATTATATTAATCACATGTGATTAATAAGCAGCATTCAAATGATTTACCACTCATTAGCCGTTTTACCAAACAGTTTCCTTCAAATGTTGTTCATAAACACTTTATATGTTTAAAACTCCTTATTAAACTGTACATTTTACTCTGTATGTTTCATTTCAAACTCAATTACAATTGTGTTTCAAACAAATGTTTCTTTATACTTAAACTATTTTATCAAACCCATGCTTTCAAACCGTTTTATAGATTGACATCAAGTCGATCTTTTCTTAGATAATAAAACTTATTTTATGCTTTTATTTTATCAATTGCATGCCTATATATGTATAGATATATAAGAAATATTTAAAAGACTTAGGAAGGCTATCCACCCTTTTTCCTTTTCGCGCTTGACATGTGGTCTGGTGGGACATCGGGTATCCGTCCGAAGGTAGTTTAAATATTAGTTATACATGATATGTACATATATAGTCATAAAGGTCCTTCCAGTTCATCCAATGCTCTTGGGTAGCAAGGGTATATATCCATGTTCATACGTACCAGTTAAATTACTAGTAAGCTACCATATGGGTAGTTTAGGAAGATACTAGAACTATTACTAGAACACGATATCATACAATGAGTAAGTTCATTCATGAGTCAATACTTGCTAGATAGATAGAGAACACACGTCACAGCTAGTACACACAGTAGATTACCATACTATTACATAGATACATCTACATGATTACATTTACATAAGTACATTTACATAGATACATCTACATGAGTACATTTACATGATTACATTTACATGAGTACATTTACATAGATACATCTACATGATTACATTTACATGAGTACATTTACATAGATACATCTACATGAGTACATTTACATAGATACATCTACATGATTACATTTACATGAGTACATTTACATAGATACATCTACATGAGTACATTTACATAGATACATCTACATGAGTACATTTACATGAGTACACTTACATGAGTACGTTTACATAGATAACATATGATGAATTAATAGTACATTTTATATGTATAGATTATGTCATCTAATCCTCATTCTTATCTTCACTTTGTGATTCAATCACATAATCGGTGAGATAGATTGGATTTAATATCCTAGTAACAAAGGATACTTTGCGGGATTAACCACTCCTAGAATCTCTGTTAGCCACAGAGGTAAAAGCACATCCACGGATGTCAACGGTTGATACCATTACAGGTATACTTTAAGGAACTAACTATTCCTATACCCAGCTGTTAGCAACAGAGGTGAATGTACATCTACGAATGTCTCCAGTTAACACTGTAAGCTACCCTAGTACCAAAGGGTAATACTTAGGTTATTTATATTATTACCTATATCTTGTGACTCATTCACACAACCGATGAGGTGAATTATTTGAGTATCCTAGTACCAAAGGATACCGTTTCTTATAAAAATAATAATAGTAGCACAGTTAGGTCTTGGTAGAAGACTACATTTAGAACATTTGGGTCTTGGTAGAAGACTACGTTTAGAACAGTTAAGTCTTGGTAGAAGACTACATTTAGAACAGTTAAGTCTTGGTAGAAGACTCCCTTTTATAAATAGTAGGAATCACAGGGATTTCTAGGGTTCTTCAAACGTTTATAGTTGTTTTACAAACATTTTCATACTTACACGAACTTTCTTTCAAAACATTTTCAAGTCTTTCAGTTCATATACATACAAATACTTACATACAAATTAAGACACATTAATACTTATGATCTCACCAGCTTTAAAGTTGATACTCTTTTTCAAAATAACTTATATCCTCGGGTCAACAATAGACAGGTACCGATGCAAGGTTTAGAGAAGACGGAGCTCATTCAAGACTCATCTTTCATTTTGTTTATACTTTAGTGTCTATTATAATTTAACAGAACACTTGTATTAAAATTATATTATTAATGCAATGGATGATGTTGTTGCTTGTTTACTACTTTTCATAGTTGTGATACTGTACATGACGTCCTCCGCCCCAGAACGTTTCCTCCGTTCTTGGTTTTGGGGTGTGACATACACACACACACATACATACATATATATATATATATATATATATATATATATATATATATATATATATAGAGAGAGAGAGAGAGAGAGAGACAAAGAGGTAATGGTTTTAGGCATAACAAAAAAAAATTAAACTCTTAAGTGTGCATACAACCTAAAATAATATTTATGTTTTCACTATTGAACCTATAACTATAACATCAAAATAAGAACCCTAGTAACCCTAGGTTATTTTTGAAAATCACATAAAGAAGAGGGTTTAAGGTTATATACTTGTTAGTTGTTATTGTAAACAACTAGAAATCCTCTTGTTGGTCTTTTGGAAGCAAGCAACACAAGCGTCGTGCCTCCAATTGTTCACAACCAAGATAGCAAGAGGAAAACTATAGAGAGAGAGAGAGAGGAGAAGATAACGAAGATTTCATCCAAGGCTTAGAGAGAGGGGATGGACAAAATCAAGGGATAGGGAGGCCTTTATATAGCTGAGGAATTTTGGGTCCAAAACTAATGTTTAAGGGATAAACCCTATATTCCTTTGATTGGTGACTAAGCATCCTAATCCCTTATCCAAAGGGCCTTGAACGAAAATACTAGGCATTCCCTAAAAGTTTCGTCCACCTCATCTAATGAGGTTCTAGAGCCTTCATTCTTCAACTTTCAATAAATAACCAAACAGTCCCTGTACTTTCAATTAACCTAATTAATCCCAAAATTATTTTCAATTAATTTCTGATTCATTATTAATTAAATAATACGATGTCTAATTAATATATTATTTTCACAATACATTAATAAACCATTTATTTAATTTATTTTTTACACAATAAATTAATCTTTCTCTATCTCTATCTCTCTCTCTCTAAAAGTCATCCTATTTAATTAATAGGTTTTAGGGAACCCAAAAGGACTGTGCTACTATCAATTCAAGTATATACCAATTTTAGTTATGGGCTTAGACACCTATTCCAACAGTCTCCCACTTGGATAAGTCTATAACTATGATTTCCAGTATAACTTCTGAATTGATCAGCAAATTGTAGCTTCCAAATGTTGTTCTCAAACTCCGACCTAGTGAGTTATGTGATCTAAGTTAAGAGATCATATAATCCTCCATTATTCAAAATATAATCTAGTTCTCATTGTCCAATACTTTGTTTTCTAATTTCTGATTTGTAATGAGATAGAACTTCAAATCAAAGACATCAATTTAGTCCTGGTCGGGCCCGACACTATAAGTCAACACCAAATTAGAGAGGGACCCAAAGATAATGTTTTTCCTGTTAGGGAAAAAGGAACGAATAAAATTTGACTTATATGTTTGTACCCTTTACTCATCAAATCATGCACAACAACAGGTTTTGTAACATCAAGTTACTGATGCGTTTACGCATTATCAATGCACAACTTACTTGTAAACCACAACTCATATATCTTTGTTTAAAGATTATAAGATGTTATCATCTCAGAATTACTCGTGATAAATTCCATGAAGCAATTATCTAAGTGTGGTTCAATCCAATACTTAAATCTCCATTTCTAAGTATTAATGAACATTGTAAGAATACCATTGTGAAACATACACGTTTTGAAATCGTGTTTTATAGTAAATAATATTATGAAATATTATGTAAATTTGAATATTGAGTTCTAACAAATGATTTTTACTAGAAATGAAGTAAAACTATGCTTGGAATCATTCAGAAAATATTGGAAGTCTTATGAGATTCCAATCAAATGTCAAATGGTAAAAATTTAGCGAAAATATAAAATTTGGAATAAGTAAAATTTTATTGTTGAAAATTGTAGATAATCTCCTTAGAAACTTGTAGGCGAAAACCTCGTCGAAATCTGAGTTATAACGAATAAGTTATGACCAATCAAAGATCCGTGGCAAATCCCGGCAAACACTATGTCGTGTAAAAATTTAGTTTTTGATAAACTACTTTTTAGCCTTAATGATTTGAATCAAAGTTGTAGAACTCGTAAAAATAATCAACTTTCGTATAAAGACTGTTTGAATCTGATTTCGTATGAGGGAGTTATGATTTTTCTAAGTTTCAGGATTAGTAGCAGACAACTAAAAACTCGAATTTTAGATCGAATGATTTTTAGCCGACACAATCTAAACGAGAATTGAAGACCTCGTCAACAGTAGTACAATGGTAAAAAGTCTGACGAAAACGGATGTCAGATGAAGAAGTTATGAATTTTTAACGGATTATCCTGTCCCGGTCTGTTAAAAATAATAATAATAAAATTAAAGTAAAAATTAGATGACAAAGTTTAAATGAAAGTTGTAGAGCATAATTTTAGCTACACGTGCATATAAAGAACGTTAAAAACGGAGCTCGTATGTGAAATTTATGGATTTTAGAAGTTTTTGGCACAATTTTCGAGAAATTTCGCGTGAGTCATCCTTGGCCACGTCACCTTCGCTGCGTATGTGCCACGTGTCCGAGCCGATGACACACCTGAAGCCGATGACTCCTCGCCTTTCTGAAGCTGCTGCGTGGCGGATTCTGATTCGACCGATGGGAGGCCCAATCCGAAGCTCGCAGCTAGACCGAGCCTCGCTGCCACCTGCCCTCTTCCCCTCGCTTCGGATCCGAGGCTCGCACCTATATAAAGGGTGCGAGACCTCCCGGTTTTTGTTGGAAATTTTTCCATCTTTCACCCTTTCTCCATATTTTCTTAAATTCCGACTTCCCCCGAAGCCGTGGTACTAATTCCAAAGCCCGAAACACGCCCCGAGACTCCCGAGAAGCCTGAAAAATTTATCTTTTCGATTTTGAAGCTCTACCTTCACAGAGCCCGGTTTTCAACGAAGAAAGTGATATTTAGAGCCGAAGTGCTGCCCAAATTAATAGTTTAGCCCCCGGTTATTTCACGGTGAGTTTAATATATATGAACAATTGTATGTTATGTGTTATATGTGCTATGTGCTTTTTAGTGTTATTATTCCGAGTTATTTTCCCGTGTTATTTTTATTTGCTATTTTTAATAGCAAAGAAATACCTTTAACCATGTGATCAGTGAAAGGACTTAGATTCACGTTGGTACTGGTATGTAGCCTCTGGCCATGTAGAACATGTCTCCGTAAGAGAATGATTTCTATTCTATGGTATTGGCGGAAGGTTAGACAGGGTTATAAGCCTGAAATCTACCAAAATGTTAATCCGGAGTTGTATATCATCTGTGCCGTTCGGGCCAAAGCTTTATTGATGTATATCAAGCATGGAAGTTGTTATGTCTCATTGATTGTATAACTTTAAATCAAATCAATGATTGATATGTAATGTTTGTCACATGATTCACATATGCCCTTATTGTTCCTTGTTTCTCTTTGCTTCTGCCATATTAAAGTATATATATAACATAACATTATATTGTATCTATTATTGAACTCACTAAGCGTCACCGCTTACCCTCTCAATGTTTAACAAATTGCAGGAGATAAGCATCCACTATAATTATATACTGGTAGAAGATTTTTGAATAGTTTGAAACTATTGTATCGATAGAAGCTTATGAATAGTTTGAAACTATTGTATTTTGCATTCTCATATGTATAAAAACTATAGAATCCTGGGAAGTAATGTAATATATAACACTTTGCAATAGTCGGTTTGTATCTTGTAGTTTGTAACCTCTTTATCAATGTAAAATATTGTTTTTATGAATATGCAAGTAGCATGTTTTGGGGTAACTATATTGTTATGTATGAAAGTTTTGGTCTTTCATAAATACGAAAGTTTGGGTCTTTCACATTGCTATGTCTAAAACTCTTTAAAGAATCTACAATTCAGTTCAGGATAGTCTTTATTCACTACTTCCAAAAATATGATTGACCGTGGACTTTTGAATAATCAAATTATTCGGGAAATAAAACATGTGAAATGAAACACAATAATAAACAATTGACAAAAGATAGTAAACAAACTCATAAATAATTCTCTATTATTTAATCATGAAAATTCGGTTACATTTACTTTGTTACAAGTTTCAAACTAACTATTTAACTACTAAAACTAATATCATCTCTTAGACTAGTGCTCCTAGCAATCTGAACGTGTCTAACCCTACTCAGACTCTTTGTGAGTGGATTGATGGGTTTGAGCAATAAGAACTTTCCTATGTGCACATGCAAATCCTAATTGCTTGGATGTAGGTTTCTCTAATTAAACATGCATTCTATCCAAGACTTTCAATACTAGATCTAATGTAAACAAGTGATTCTAATCATATGAATTAGGATCTATAACAATACCCTAGATTAGTTGTTTGATACTTCTTCTTCTTGGAGCTTAGAGTCACAATTGTCACACCTCTAATGGCTTACAAACACCAATTAGCAAGAAGATGATTTGAGAGAAAGGGGAGAGGGTGAGAAGTCGGCCCTATGGTTCCTTTCCTTGCATTAGTGCCGATTTCCCTCACCCTAGGGGTTTATTTATACTATGGGATACTAGGGTTTCACCTTTAACCCTAATTGAATAACTTAGGCCGTAAGCAATCCAAGATCCTTCTAGATATTAGGCTTGGACGAATTTAAGGTTCCCAAACCCTAAATTTCGTCCACCCCTTATCTATAAGGATACATAGCCCAAAACACAACTATCACACATTTGACAGTTTATGCCCCTTTATTCAATTAACCTCTTTAAGTCACCAAATTAATTCTTAATTAATATATGACTTATATTAATCAAAATAACATTATTATTTCTTTAATATAGTATTCTCATAATATATTAAGAATAATATCTCTTCTTTCTTAACAAATCATCCTGCCAAGTTGCTATGGTGAAGGCAACCCAAGAGGACCATGCACAACCGGGTCAAGTACTTACCAAATATAGTTACAACATTAAACACTAATCCAACAGTCTCCCACTTGGATAAGTCTAGTAACTATATATGCAAACACAAACCGATTAGCAATCGTAGCTCTCAAAGACGATGTCAACTCTGATCTTATCAATCTCTTGTCCTTTAGATATGGGATCGTACAGTCCTTTGTTTAGATATTATGCTGACAATCTTATGGAACTTATTGTCCAGTATTTGGTTTCTCGATCTCAGATTCATTTGACATAGAACTTAATTAAACACATCAATTCAGTCCTGACCGGGCCCGACACATAAGTCAAATCAAATCATCGAGCGGCCGTGATATCACTTTTATCCTCTCAGGATGAAAGTAACAGATAAACTTCGACTTATATGCATTCACTATTTACTAATCAACTATACACAACAATGTGTTTTATGACATCAATTTACTGATGCGGTTTCGCATTGTCAACGCACAACCAATTAATAAACAATAAACCATATATCTTGGTTTTAAGACCATATTATATTATCGTCTTGCGATCACTTGTGTCATATTCCAAAAAATGATTCCAGCAAACGCGGGTTTATTCCAATGCTCAAAACTTGTTCATAAGCACTCATGAATGTTGTAGCAGACCATTGCTATGTCTAATACCCTTTTAAACAATCTACACACCAATTCATGACAATCTTCATTCATACCTACTTCCAACATATGAACAATTGTGGACCATTCGAATAATTTGATTATTCTTAATAACCTAATTATTCAGGAAGTCAAAACATGCAAAGTGAAACAATAGTTAAACAATTAACATAAGACAGTAGCTTTACTCATAAATAATACTCCTTTTATTTAATCATCAAATGTCAATTACATTTATCTATTACATGTTTTAAAACTATCTAATCTAAACTAATATCGTCTTTCAGCCCAATGGTCTTAGCGTGCTGCAAATGCTTAACCCTACTCAGTCCCTTCATAAGCGGATCTGATGGGTTATCCTCTGACGATACCCTCTTCACTACGAGGTGTCCTTTTTCTACTTGATGTCTAATAAAGTGATATTTTCTGTTGATATGCCGAGATCTACCATGATCCCTCGGTTCCTTGGTCAAGGCAACCGCTCCTTCATTATCACAGAAAATTTCCATATGCTCCTTTATGGGAAGCACAACTCCAAGATCACCAATGAAGTTCTTCAACCACATTGCCTCATTTGACGCTTCGCTCGCTGCAATGTACTCTGATTCGCACGTTGAATCTGCTACGGTCTCTTGTTTGGAACTTTTCCAAGTCGCTGCTCCTCCATTAAGGGTAAAGACCCAGCTCGACTGCGAACGGTAGTTGTCCCTGTCGGTCTGGAAGCTGGCGTCACTATACCCTTGCACCTTTAAGTCATCACTCCCTCCGAGGACTAAGAACCATTCTTTGGTCCTCCGAAGGTACTTAAGTATATTCTTGACCGCAATCCAATGAGCTCTGCCAGGGTTCCCTTGATATCTACTGACCATGCACAATGCAAAGGCCACATCAGGGCGAGTACAAGTCATAGCGTACATGATTGAGCCAACTGCGAAAGTGTAGGGTACTCGACTCATCTCAGCTATCTCGGCTTCGGTACTCAAACTTTGAGTCTTACTCAATTTAGCATTACTCTGTAATGGTAGTTCTCCCTTCTTCGAGTCCTCCATACTAAAACGTTTTAGTACCTTATCCAAGTAAGTATTCTGACTAAGTCCTATTAGTCTCTTACTTCTTTCTCTCACTATCCTTATTCCCAAAATATAGGAAGCCTCTCCGAGGTCCTTCATAGCGAAGCACTTCCCGAGCCAGGACTTAACCTCCTGCAGAGTCGGGATGTCGTTTCCTATGAGCAGTATGTCATCGACATACAAAATAAGGAAGCTAACTACACTCACACTGGCCTTGACATATACACATGATTCATCTTCACTTCGTACAAATCCAAACTCTTTGACTTTCTCATCGAAGCAAAGATTCCATCTATGAGACGCTTGCTTAAGTCCATAAATGGACTTCTCAAGCTTGCACACTCTATTGGGATGCTTTGGACAAAACCCTCTGGCTGAGCCATGTAAACATCCTCAGCCAACTTCCCATTAAGGAAAGTGGTCTTGACATCAATCTGCCATATCTCATAATTATGAAATGCGGCAACGGCTAGCATCACCCTAATAGACTTTATCTTAGCAACTGGTGAGAAGGTCTCATCATAGTCAACTTCGAGAGTTTGAGTAAAGCCCTTCGCCACCAATCGTGCCTTATACATGTGCACATTTCCATCCACGTCGGTTTTCTTCTTGAAGATCTGTTTGCACCCAACCGTCTTACGTCCAGGCACATTGTCAACCAAATTCCAAACTTGGTTGTCATACATGGACTGAATCTCGCTGTCTATTGCCTCTTTCCATTTCACAGACTCTGGGCCTGCCATGGCTTCCTTATAGCTGTTAGGTTCATCTAGATTTATTAGTGTACCATCACTAATATATGTATTCCCTTCGTTAGTAATATGAAAACCATAAAACTGGGGTTGAACTCTAACTCTTTCGGAATGTCTAAGAGGTAAGGACTTGTCAATCGGTTCAACCGGAGTTTCCTCCTCGGGTTGAGCGCCAGCGGTAGAGGTTCCTTCATCGCTTGACTCTTGAATTTCTTCAAGATCGATTTGCCTCCCACTGTCCCCTTGGCTTATGAGTTCTCGCTCTCGTAAAACCCCCCTCCTTGCAACAAAGACAACATTGGCACTCGGTCTATAGAAGAGATATCCAAAGGATCTCTGCGGGTAGCCGATGAAAATACACCACTCACTACGAGGTTCGAGCTTGGCGTGAGTCTCTCGTCTTACGAAGACTTCACAGCCCCAAACCTTGATATGTGCTAATGAGGGAGCTTTCCTTGTCCACATCTCGTGAGGTGTTTTGGCAACCTTCTTTGTAGGGACTCGGTTAAGGATATGGGCGGCAGTCTCTAAGGCATACCCCCATAATGAGATTGATAGTGAAGCATGACTCATCATAGAACGAACCATGTCCAACAGGATTCGATTACGCCTTTCTGCCACACCATTCAGCTACGGTGTCCTAGGTGGCGTCAATTGCGAAACTATTCCCCATTCCTTGAGATAGTCGCGGAATTCAAGACTTAAGTACTCTCATCCTCGATCGGATTGAAGCATCTTGATTTTCCTGCCCAATTGAGTCTCCACTTCATGTTTGAACTCATTGAACTTTTCAAACTTTTCTGAATTGTGCTTGATTAAGTAAATATACCCATATCTACTATAATCATCGGTGAAAGTCACATACAAGCGGTTCCCATTCTTTGTGGTGGAATTAAAGGGCCCACATACATCAGTATGTATGAGATCCAATAAACCCTCACCCCTCTCACAAGTGCCAGTGAAGGGTCACTTGGTCATCTTTCCAAGAAAACAAGATTCGCATGTGTCATCTTCCCTAAGGTCGAATGACTCCAACACTCCATCCTTTTGGAGTTGGGCTATGCGTTTCTTGTTGACATGTCCAAGACGACAATGCCACAAGGATGCTTTATCCATACTATTGGAATAATCCATACACAATACATCATTTCCTAGGTTATCTACAACCATAACAGTTTCATAAATTCCATTACAAGGCATTGCTTCAAAGTATAAAACACCATTTAGATAAGCATAAATAGAACCATTCTCATTATCAAACGAATATCTAAATCCTTGTTTAAACAAACCATGAAAAGAAATGATGTTTCTTTCCATATCTGGCGAGTAGCAACAATTATTTAAATCTAAATTCAATCCATTACTAAGCACTAAAGAATACACTCCAATCTTGGTAACAGGCAACGATCTTCTGTTCCCCATGATTAGATTTATTCTTCCGAGCTCCACCTCCCTACTTCTTCCTAGTCCCTGCAAATCAGAACAAATGTGGTAACAACACCCTGTATCAAGAACCCAAGAAATAGCATGGGATGAATTATTAGATTTAATTGTGTATATACCTGCAAAAGATGGCTTGATCTTTCCATCCTTGATGGCTTGTAGATATTCCGGGCAACTTCTCTTCCAATGCCCTATTTTGTGGCAATGATGGCACTCTGCCTCTTTTGGGTTAGGGTTGGGCTTAGCAGGATCCACCTTGGTCCCACTAGAAGAGGAACCATCTTGGGACTTTCCCTTGCGGTTGTTCTTCGAAGAAGCCTTCCTCTTCTTGCCCCTTCCCTGCCCAATAGCCAAAACAGGAGCAGCGGTTGGATTGGGAGTTGGTGTAACAGACTTGTCCTTAAGGTTGCTCTCACTAGTCCTTAGGAGCCCTTGGAATTTGCTTAAGGTGACCTCTTCCTTGTTCATGTGGTAGGTCATCCTAAATTGGTTGTAGCAAGAGGGCAAGAAGTGGAGAACAATGTCGACAGCCAAATCTTCCCCAAAGTTGACATTCAACTTGCGAAGACGATCGACATACCTTTGCATCTTTTGCAAGTGCACGGTTAACAATTATCCACTTCCCATCTTAGCAGTGATCATATTAGTTATGATCTCATAGCGCTCTTGCCTCACGCTTTGGTGGTATCTCTCCATTAAGTCTTGATGCATTTCATAGGGATACATGTCCTCATAGGACTTTTGGAATTCTTGGTTCATAGTGGCTATCATGATGCAATGGACTTTCGTTGCATCACGTTCGTGGGTCTCAAAGACAGCCATCTCATCGAGAGTAGCGATTTCTGGGTTGACCTTCTTGAGCTTTTTGTCGAGAACATACTCTTTGTCCTCGTAGCGTGCAATGGTTCGAATGTATCTTATCCATTCGCTAAAGTTCGTTCCATCGAAAGTCACCTTTTGGCAAAGACTCATTAACGTGAATGAGTTAGAAGCAGCGTTGTTTGCGTTTGACATCTACAAATAGAAAGGAACAAAGTTGATTAGATTTAAGTCCCTAATAAACACCCAAATGAAAATTTAGGGATAGGACCCAACAACATTATCTACACATTAGAAAAGGGATACCGTAATCCAATATGCAAATAATTTGGAGATAAGTGAATGACGATTCACTAATTCTTCACCATGAAAAAACATAAGCTTTAAGTTTTAAATGTATTGAGAATTCCTAGATTACTTTGAGATTCATTGAAACCTTTCAATGGCATGTTTAAATCTCGATATGCCTCTCTAGTTTGTGACTGGGATACCGAGGATCACAAAGCGGGTGTGAATAACCATGCAAATCTATATGGTGCCTTCATTGTTACAATTACTTATTCGATGTGCCGATAAACCACACACGCTCCATCGAACTATGACAAACAATGAATCACCCTTTGCCACCTTTTCTTAGAACGAATTAGTGTGCCGGTTAACCACACACGCTCCACTAACTTCTTAGCAAGGGTGCAAAGTGTAATTTCATGGGATTGCATCAATTCACTTTTCCTAAAGTAACTAAGATTGAGAATTTTATAAAACACGTTTAGTTACTTTATATAGTTCCCTTATACTTATTAATGAGGAGAGGTTTGCCCTATCATACCCATTCGGCTAACGATCCTCCACCAGTCAAGCAAGCGGTGGGTGTGAGTGTACACCCATTAAGCACCATTTTATAGGCAGCAACCTTACACCCACCTTATAGACTGGCTTCGTGAATGAGGCCTACTAACGGTAAGACTAGCATATTTTAACTCATACATATATATATATATATATATATATATATATATATATATTAAGTTTGTAATAATATATTAGTATAGTGTTGAATTTTAAACTTGTAAAATTCTAGGGTTTGAAATTTAAATTATTCAAATTAAACTTTTAATCACAAAACTTAAATTTCAAAACTTGAGGACAAGTTTTAAACTTTTCAAAACATAAGGATCAAATAGCAAATAATGTAAATCAACAATTAGATTATCTCAATTTGATCTTATTCAATATTACTTGCAAGACAATTCACTAATTCAAATCAAATAATCAATTATTATCATATAAGGAAATTATTATTCAACTAATTGGTAATTGTCTTTTATTAGGTGAAGAATATACTCATATATATGTTTAAAATCGGATTTTAATGACCCAAAAAAGTTAAGGCAAGTTTCCTCAGGTAAAACAGCAAGAAATCCCGAAACTCCCTCTTTCTGACGCTCGAACTCACCGAGTCCACAGTGGAACTCACCGAGTTCATCAGGCAGAAGACCAAAAATCGAATTTTTAAGCAACAAACAATTAACCAATGCATCAACTCAATAGAAATCAATCAAAGCTCTGATACCACTGATGGGTTTGAGCCATAAGAACTTTCCTATGTGCACATGCAAACCCTAATTGCTTGGATCTAGGTTTCTCTAATTGAACGTGCATTCTATCCAAGACTTTCAATACTAGATCTAATGTAAATAAGTGATTCTAATCATATGAATTAGGATCTAGAACAATACCTTAGATTAGTTGCTTGATACTTCTTCTTCTTGGAGCTTAGAGTCAAAATTGTCACTCCTCTAATGGCTTACAAACACCAACTAGCAAGAAGATGATTTGAGAGAAAGGGGAAAGGTTGAGAAGTCGGCCCTAGGGTTCCTTGCCTTGCATGAGTGCCGATTTCCCTCACCCTAGGGGTTTATTTATACTATGGGATACTAGGGTTTCACCTTTAACCCTAATTGAATAACTTAGGCCCTAAGAAATGCAAGATCCTTCTAGATATTAGGCTTGGACGAATTTAAGGTTCCCAAACCCTAAATTTCGTCCACCCTATTATCTATAACGATACATAGCCCAAAACACAACTATCACACATTTGACAATTTATGCCCCTTTATTCAATTAACCTCTTTAAGTCACCAAATTAATTCTTAATTAATATATGACTTATATTAATGAAAATAACATTATTATTCCTTTAATATATTATTCTCATAATATATTAACAATAATATCTCTTCTCTCTGAACAAATCATCCTGTCAAGTTGCTATGGTGAAGGCAACCCAAAAGGACCATGCACAACCGGGTCAAGTACTTACCAAATATAGTTACAGCCTTAGACTACTAAAACAAATATCATCTCTTAGACGAGTGCTCCTAGCAGTCTGAACGTGTATAACCCTACTCAGACCCTTTGTGAGTGGATCTACATGATTCTGATCAGATGATACCGTCTTTACTACGAGGTGACCTTCTTCTACCCTATGTCTGATGAAATGATATTTTCTATCGATATATCTTGATCCGCCATGATCTCTTGTTTCGTTTGTCAAGGCAACCAATCCTTCATTATCACAGAAAATTTCCTTTGGCTCCATGATGACTCGCATAACTCCAAGATCTTCGATGAAGTTTTTCAACCAAATTGCCACCTTTGATGCTTCGCCTGCTGCTATGTACTTTGATTCACAAGTAGAATCAGCGACTGTCTCTTGTTTGAAATTTCCAAGTAACTTGCTCCTCCATTTAAGGTAAACATCCAACTAGATTGAGAACGGAAGTTGTCTCTGTCCGTTTGAAAGTTGGTGTCACTATACCCAGTTACTCTCAATGTATATGTGACAAACCGAAATTTTCATTTGTATAATTTCCACAGTCAAACACTTCGAAGATTAGTCAAAAACATTTTAGTACATATTTGGCCGGATTTAAGTCCGTTTGGTGTTTTATTTTATTTTTCGTCAAATGATTAAATAAAAGGAAGTGTCGTTATTAGTGAGGTGTAAGAAACAAAACAACCAACACATTAGCTAGGAGTTTACGGACAAAAAATTGGTGTTTGGGCCGTAAACACCTTTTCCCCAAGGACTCATGCATATAGCATAATTTTACACCCTTTTTCCCCATTCTCCACTTCCCACCTCAAGAACACAAGGCTTTTTCTCGTAAGTATCATAAGTCCATTCTTCCAAAACCGCCAAAAGTGTAAGTTTTCCTCCCTAAATTCGTTCATACAACACTTAATCTAGTGTTTTCACATCATTTCATCCATGGATTTTTTATTTTTATATAGATCTTCAAGCATTCATCAAAACACCAACAACACACACTAGTGTTCTTGGGTCCTAAACACTCTTACAAGCTTCCTATAAGTAAGTATACTCTTCCTAACTAGTTATTTGCTTAGTATGCTTGCAAATCCATGGATTGAACACCAAAACCCCCCAAGAACATGTGTTTACGGTTTGGGGATCTCCCAAAAGCGTAAACACCCCCAAAGGGTGTTTTGATGCCCTAACACCTTCTAATGCTTGGAAAAGAGGCTGGAACCTTACATGCATGAACTAGAAACACCAAAACACGAAATGGTTGGAGTAACCATCATTTTATGGCTGTAAACTCATGCATTTATGACCATAAACTCTCAAGGGTGGTCCAAGGACCGTAAACTCCAAAATGTGTGCTATTTCGAGCCCTAACCACTTCCTAAGCCTTTGATTCAACCCTAGACACTTCTTTGTGAATTATAAGACCTTAAAACACACAAATGCACCATTCCCATGAGTTTACAGCCGTAAACTCATGGGGGAAATGGTCTAGAAACCGTAAACTCCCCTAAGGGCTACCATTTGAGGAGTAAACTCCAAAGTGAGGCCATACTCTCCTTAGATACAACCCTTAACACTCCTAGCACTTGAAACAAAGTGTTTTCATGCATTAGAGTGTCTTTACTTACTTAATTAGTGATTTAATAACTAATTGGATACATTATGTATCACTACATGTTACAAAGGATCTGCGTGTGTGTTTAAGTCCTCAATTGACACCTAGCATCCTACCCGACACTTCCATCCACTTCACTTACTGCAGATGAGTTCATACCCCCTTAATCAACCTTTTAAATTTTTTTAAATGCTTTTATGGGGGGGATACAAGTTGAATCAAACAAGTAATAGTATCAATCACATGTGACTTATAACTTGCAACCAAAAGGATTTTCTATACTTTTAACTGCCTTGCCAACAAAATTGCTTTAAATGTTTATCAAACTCATTTTTCATGTTAAATTGTTATAAAACTATTTCCAAACTCTTTTAAACTTCTTTTGTTCCCAAACCATATCTACACCAATATATTTATATAAGTAAGACTTGAAGGACTTAGGACTGATTGCTCACCTTACTTCCTGTTCTTGTTTGATTGTGGACTTAGGGTATATTTTTATCTGTCCGACTGTCGTTGAATTCTTAGTTATATATTATATATATTTGTGTTGGGTATAAAAGTCTTCACTTCAGTTCAATACCTTTGTGTATCAAAGGCATGCAACTAACATTTCTAATTAACTATAATAGGTATAGTTAAGGATTACCGCTCATTACTACTATTACCATGACACTTACTATAGTTAGTACAGTTATGAGTCAATACATGCTAAACTCTATGCAAAGAGAATACTATATACTATACAAAAGAACACTTTATACATTATACTAGAAAGTACATTATACATTAATACAAGAGAATATACTAAAACATAATGTGACATACTATTTATCGATACGGCACTTCAGTATGCTATCACCGTGTTACCAGAGTTTCCTAGAGGGAGAGCGTGCATTATGTGTATAGATCTATACGGGACAAACACTCCCACATCCCGACTGCTAGCTATAGCCCGAGCCGACAAGGCCCAGGGGTGACAAAATGTCACCATACTACGTGTGACTTGGAGGGTCATCTGTTATTCGATCGTCAATCAGAATGGTTACATACGAGTTCACATTCAGACCGTTAATTAACACATTAAGAATTAAAGGCAAAACAGACTCCCTGATTTGTATTATACATTTAATACTACCTGGAGTCTGCATTTTTATTACATTCAGCCGACAGTGACACTGCTGGGGTAAAACATTATTTTCGCAATTACTTTACATAAATGAAGTCTAAAACTATATTTTCATACTGATAGTTTCACTGGGAAAACTTTTACGTTTTCAAAGGATCAAACATACAAATAACCGAGTCTTGGTAGAAGACTACTTTTTCTGGAAAAATATAAGATTTTCTAGGGATCATACTATTTTCAAACATTGATAACAACTATTATATTACATGTTTGTAAACACTTTTATACAAGCAATGGCATTAAATACTTATGAACTCACCAGCTTTATGTTGATACTTGCTTTCAAAATAACTTGTATTCTCAGGTCATTAGTAGACAGGTACAGATGCAACTTTTGAGAAGATGGAGCACGTATAAGACTCATCTTTTATTTTGATTATACTTTTGGTGTATTACAAACTATACAGAACACGCTTGTATTATAAATTATTATATTAATGCAATGGATGTTGTTGCTTGTCTTTACTATTATGCATTGTTATGATACTGTACATGACGTCCTCCACCCTAGAACGTATTCCGCCGTTCACGGTTTTGGGGTGTGACAGTATAACTGCCACCAAGTACCGGGACCCAGTCCTTAGTCCTTCGGATATACTTGAGAATATTTTAAACTTCTATCCAATAAGCGTTACCTGGATTTCCCTGATAACGACTGACCATGCTCAAAGAAAAGGACACATCAGGGCGAGTACATGTCATATCATACATGATCAATCCCCTGGATGAAGCATATGGAATCCGACTCATTTTTGCTATCTCTGCATTAGTACTCAGACTCCGAGTCTTACTCAATTTGGTATTACTCTGGATTGCCAATTCTCTTTTCTTAGAATTCTCTATACTAAAACGTTTTAGAACCTTTTCTAAGTATGTACTTTGACTAAGTACAATTAGTCTTTTACTTCTGTCACTCAGAATCCTTATCCCTAGAATATAATCAGCCTCTTGTAGATCTTCATAGCGAAACACTTTCCAAGCCAAGACTTAACCTCTTGCAAAGTTTGAATGTCGTTTCCTGTAAGAAATATGTCATCAACATACAATACTAGGAAGGTCACTATACTCCCACTAGCCTTGGCATATGCACATGACTCATCTTCACTTCTAGAGAAACCAAACTCCTTGACCTTCTCGTCAAAGCAAAGATTCCATCTGTGATATGCTTTATTCAATCCATATATTGATTTCTCATTAAGGAAAGTGGTTTTGACATACATCTGCTAGATTTCATACTCATGAAATGCAACTATGACTAACATTATCCTAATAGATTTTATCTTAGCCACTGCTGAGAAGATCTTATTATAGTCAATCCTTGGGATTTGAGTAAAGCCCATCGCAACCAGTCAAGCCATGAAAGTGTGTACATTTCCATCCATGTCGGTCTTCTTCTTGAAGATCCATTTGCACCCAACTGTCTTCCTAACTGGTAGAATATCAACTAAATTCCAAACTTGGTTGTCATACATGGACTTGATCTTGTTCTCCATTGCCTCTTGCCATTTGGTTCCCTCAGGCCTGCCATTGCTTCCTTGTAGTTAGCAGGTTCATCCAAGTTTACCAGTGTACTATCACTGATAAACATATCACCATCTGTAGTAATATGGAAACCATAAAACTCAGGTGGAATTCTAACTCTACTGGAACTCAAGTGCAAAGTATCTAAATAAAGTATGTAAGCTTGAGAAATCAATCTATTGATTGAAACAAGCTTCTCGTAGATGGAATCTTTGCTTTGACGAGAATGTCAAAGAGTTTGGCTTCTCTAGAAGTGAAGATGATTCTTGTGTATATGTCGGACCTAGTGGGAGCATAGTTACCTTCCTGCTATTATATGTTGATGACATACTTCTTATGGGAAACGACAATCCAACCTTCAAAGAGGTTAAGTATTGGCTTGGAAAGTTTTTCGTTATGAAAGATCTGGGAGAGACTACTTATATTCTAGGGATAATGATTTTAAGAGACAATAGTAAGAGACTAGTTGGACTTAGTTAAAGTACATACTTGGAAAACGTTCTAAAGCATTTTAGTGTGGAGAATTCCAAGAATGGAGAACTACATGTACAAAGTAATACCAAACTGAGTAAGACTCATAGCCCGAGTACTGATGCAGAGATAACAGAAGTGAGTAGAGTTCTATATGCTTCTACAGTTAGATCTCTCATGTACGGTATGACATGTACTCATCCTGATGTAGCTTTTACTTTGAGCATGGTCAGTCGTTATCAGGGAAATCCAGGTAGAGCTCACCGGACAGCAGTTAAGAATATTCTCAAGTATCTGTGAAAGGCTAAGGACAGGGTCCTTGCGCGTGGTGGCAGTGATACGTTAAGAGCAAGGTTGTAAAAAATCGCTCGGCGTTAGCTAGTCGGTGGACTGGCGTTAAGGGATTAATCGACTAGGTGGAGATTAATCAGGGACCATTAATTGCTAACTTAATAGATTTTAAAAAATTAAATATGACTAATATCATATAAAAGTTCGTAAATACCACTAAGATCATAACAAAATAGGTTAATATGACAAATACAACACTAATCATACCTTAAATACTTTTTATTGAGATATAACTTCTTCAAAGTTTTAAATTTTGATTGGGTTCTACTGTTTCAGTCATTGTGTACATAGGAATTAATCGTTGGACACCCTCTAATCGGTCGAGTAGCGCCTATAGATTAATTGGAGATTAATCGGAACCTAATCGGGATTTTTACAACACTAGTTAAGAGTAACTAGGTATAGTGACGTCAGTTTTCAAACAGACAGATACGACTTCCGTTCTCAATTTGGCTGGATGTTTATCCTAAATGTAGGAGTAGTAACCTGGAAAAGTTCCAAACAGAAGACGGTTGCTGGTTCTACTTGTGAATCGGAGTACATAGCAGCAAGTGAAGCATCAAAGGAGGCTATTTGGCTGAAAATCTTCATCAGAGACCTTAGAGTTGTTCCAGCCATAAAGGAGCCAACGAAAATTTTATATGATAATGAAGGGGCGTTTGCCTTAACAAAGGAACCAAGGGATCATGGCAGATGAAGACATATCGACAGAAAATACCACTTCATAAGACATAGAGTAGAAGAAGGTCACCTCGACGTGAAGAGGGTATCATTAGAAGAAAATCCTGCAGATCCCCTCACAAACAGTCTGAGTAAGGTCAAAGACGTTAATATGCTAGGAGCATTGGTCTAAAAGATTATATTAGTTTTAGTAGTTAGATAGTTAATTTGAAACTTGTAACAGAATAAATGTAATTGACTTTTTGTGATTAAATAATGGAGATGTATTTATGAGTTAGATTACTACCTTCTATCTATTGTTTATTTTATGATTCATTTTGCATTTTTTAGTTCTAGAATAATTGGAATATTCAAACATCCACAGTCGATCATACTTTTGGAAGTGAGTAATAAATTCAAACTGTCATGCATTAAATTACAGATTGTCTAAGGTGTTTTAGACATAAGAATGGTATTGATGCAATATTCATGAGTACTTTGAAACAGAGATTTAAGTATAGGATTAACCCACGCTCAGAGAATTACTTCATGAAATTTTTCACAAATAATTCTGAGACGATAATATCTTATAATCTTTAAACGAAGATATATGAGTTGTAGTTTACAAGTTGGTTGTGCGTTGATGATATGTAAATGCACCAGCAACTTGAGGTTGTAAAACGTAGAGTAAGTTAATGTTTTCGTCCCTATGGTTTGGTTAAATTTGAATATTTAGTCCAATCTTTGAAATTTTGACATGACGCATCCTTATGGTTTAAAGAAATTGCACTGCACATCCTTAATCCACTTAAAAATATGATTTGCCCTTACTTTTATATATATATATATATATATATATATATATAATTGTTAAAATTTTCTTTTATATTTTGCCGCTTATTTTATTTATTTATATTTTTTTATGATTTATATATATATATTTTTAATTTTATTCGAATATATTTTTAATGTTTTTTTATAATTTGTTCGTTTATGTTTTTTTGACGTTTTATTTGAATAATATTTCTAATTTTTTTTTTATGTTTTGTTAAAATATATCTTTTAAATTTTTTTTGATCTTTTGTTTTTATATACATGTAAAGCTTTTTATATATATATTTTTTCTATAAAAAATATAAAAAGGTTAGTTAAATGAAAATATGTTTAGCACATATTAGGTATATAATTACTTATTTTAATAATTTATTGTATAGGCTAACCGGAATTTAAAACGAGAGTCAATGGCTTCGAGTTTAATTTTTTTAATTTAGAAAAAATCATTTCATTCTGAATGGAAAATGCTAATCAGAATTCATAACACTCAAACACATGTGTCAATGTTTTTGAATTCATTTTTTTAGAGTATATGGTTTTCGAATTAGCCTTTATATAACTTGAAACCCCTTTTCGAATTTCATTTAGTCTATCTATTAATCTTAATAAAAATATAATTCTACACCTAAATTATTAATATTCACATTTATCGAACTTTTTTTTACATTTTTTACAAAAAGTATAAACAAACAAAACGTCAAAAAAAATTAAAATGTATTCAAACAGCATGCAAAAAAAACTAAAAAATATTATTCAAAAAACCATCATAAAAATATAAACGAAAAAATGTGAAAAAATATTGTTTGGGATGTGTTGTTTGAATATATTGTTTAATGTTTTTTATATTTTAACCCTAAGGGACTGGAATTGTAGTTTGGGGCTTTAGATTCGACTGAAAAGAGTTGAATAGGTTAAGACTGGGAAAAATCGACGAGTTGCCTTGGCAACTCAACGAGTTGGATCAGGTTACCCCACTTTCTGGATACTGAGTGAAATCGATGAGTTGATGAGACAACTCGGCGAGTTGACTAGGACTTTTCCCGGTTTTCTGAACACTGAAGGAACTCGACGAGTTGCTAGATGCACTCGACGAGTAGGGGTCAACATGGACTGTTGACCTTGACTGTTGATCTTGACTTATACCATGTTTGACCAAGTTTGACTTTGAGGATATTTTTGGTATTTCAGAATTTTCACAAAGTTAGTCACATGATGGTTGTAGGTAGTTGAGTTGGAGTTGCGACTTGGGACTTGGGACTTATTTTATAAGTTCAAAATTTTTTTAGAGGTGAGTCGTCTCACCATATTGGTCCAAGGTACCAAGGTCGTCCCATTATATGATATATGGATTGTTAGCTGATTATGTGGTATGTTGGTATGAAATTTGTATGGAAGACCCCGGGGGGTTCCTGTGGAAGTAGATTAAGACCATGAGGGGGTTCCTATGGCATTTGGTATAAGTCCTTGGAGGGTTTCCATGACATCCTAGTATGTTTGCATGTTTAGCTCGTATGATATTTCTTTGATTAGTGAAGACCATGTGGGGTTCCCATGCCAGGTAGTGAAGACCACATGGGGTTTCAAGTGGCAGTTAATGAAGACCATGTGGGGGGTTCCCATGGCAGGTATTTAAGACCACGTGGGGATTCTAGTAGCACTCAGTATAAGACCTTGGAAGGTTTCCATGGAATACTTATATGTTTGTATGCATGGCTTATGTTGTATGGGTAGTTTATAGAGCTAATATGGATTATACGATTATGTGGATTGTGTGGGCTATGCTCCAAGGAACTCACTAAGCATTAGCTTACAGTTTGTTGGTTGTTTCAGGTACTTCATAGCCTAAGGGCAAGGGCCCGGATTGATGGCGCGACATGCACTCTCGAGCGGTTTTATTTGTGGACACTCTGATATTATGAATAAAATATTTGATACTGTGGATTTTGAAAACAATTGTGATTGGTATTTTATGTTCATTGGAAACGATTTTGTTAATTAAAAATGAAAATTTTTATTGGAAAATTTGGGTTGTTACAAGCAAAAGCATCACCAGAAGTAGACATCTATAGAGAAAAAATAGTTTTAGTTAAATGACAATAATCCTTAATATTTCAACCCATGATTAATATTTAAGGCTATGATCCAAAATAAAAATTCACAAATAAGAAGAGGGATGTCGTAATCTTATCGCGAATTTATAAAGGTAGGTAAAAGCAATTCACCAATTTAGAACTATGAAATTCCTAGATCTTTTAAGATTCATTGACTCTATAAATGATATGTTTAAACTCAGATTATGCTCTTCTATTTATAACTCAGATACCGATGATCACAAACGAGATGTGAATAACCATACAAATATGTTTGACACTCTCTCTTCATTTATCATCTCTCATTAACGTGCCATTTAACTACAAGTGCTCCATTAATAATGATAATTTTCGAGATGCCCATTATCACTCTTTATAGTCACTATTACTGTGTCGGTTAACCACACGCTCTCCACTAACTATTAATAAAGTATAATGTTTAATTTTATGGACTAGCATACTTTTCACATTTTGCTAAAGTATTAATAAAGTATAATGAGATTTTATAAAAAAATGTTTAGTTATTAATGGTATTATTTCATATCAAACCCTTTCGGCTAACGACCATCCATCATACAAGAGAGAAGTGAGTAAAATGGATACCCAATGACGGTCATTTTGATGCCTCCTTAAACTCTCTTATAGTATGGCTTCGTGAATGAGGCTACTAACGATTTGACAGACTTGTCTTATACATATATTATATTAATCTTTTAATTAGATATCGTATAAGTTGTATTGTAAAACTTTTCTAAAATACTAGGTTTAAGTTTAAATATAAAATAAATTCTAATTAAAAATAAACCAATTTTGATTTAATTTTATCTTTTAATTAAACAACTAATTAATTTAATTAAATCAATATCGATTAAATAATTAATAACAATTAAACAATAAATTAAATAATTCAATTTAATCCTTATCCTAAGCCTTATAGTTTTCGAAAATAGGCTACGGTTTACTAGGTTTTAATTATTCAAAGAGGTTCACAATTTTTGAAAATAAGGCAAAGGGGTTAGGCTTTCTAAAACCCTTATAGATTTCAAAAAGACAAGGTGGAGGATAGGTTGCAAGAACCCTATGAAAATTTTGAAAATACCTTCTTAGGGTTTACTTTCTATAAACCCTAATTTTGATCAAATTCAACTTTGTGCAAGATCAGTGAGAACAATGGATCTAATACCAATAATGAGTTATATATGTAACAAAAAACTATTTTTTGGCTGAAAAACAAAAGGATCTATGTTCTTACTTTGATTTGCAGGCAACTAATAAATATTAAGAACCCTAGAACTACATTTCTATTTTCGAAAATACTAAAGGGTTATGAGAAAATACATACCTTAGTTTATTATTGCAAATAAACTAGTAATCCTTCCTTATTGGTTTTTAGAAATCAAGCACCAGAAGTCTCGTGCCTCTAATGACTCACACCCAAACGTTAGCAAATTGGAGGTTAAAGAGGAGAGAGGAGGAGGAAGGGATTTTCGGTTTTCTCTCTTGGAAAAGGGATAGCCGAAAACTATAACGACCCAAAAATCAGGGGTAAAATTTTCATTTTTAATATAACCCAAACAAAGATATCATTTATTCTAATCATTCCAAAACATTGTTAACTAAAAACATTTATCAGAATTCATCAAAAAATTATTCATTGCAAAAAACATGGGTGTGTGCGCTGCAATCAAGCTGAGCCCTTCCTTTCCAAAACAAAGATACCTGAAACCATAAACAAAACTATAAGCATGAGACTTAGTGAGTTCCCCAGAGCATACCCGACATAATCCACATAATCACCTAAAACATATCAGCTGTAACAGCTACATAAACCTTATCAATTACACAAGCCATGCATACAACATATAAGGACGCCCTGAAAACCATCGAGGGTCTTATTTCGGGTGCCATGGGAACCCCCACATGGTTTTAGCCCACTGTCATACCAACCATACATATCAGGATGCCCTAGAAACCCTCCAAGGTCTTACACCCTAGTGCCTCGGGAACCCCCCGAGGTCTTCCATGCAAGCATCACAAAGACAACTAGCATATCACATACCACATAATCAACTAGCATACCACATAACATGAATTCAACTAGCATATCACATAATGCATAATGGGCCGGCCTTGGTGCCTTAGATCCATTGGTATGGTGAGGAGACTCACCTCGAATGCAAAAGCTTCCCGAAAGAAATCCTTAGCTGCTGCCCTGTCCACTTACCGAGCTTCATCAAGTTGAAAATGAGTCACAAAAGCCAGATCCATAAGCTTCTTCTTGATCTCCATCTTTGCATCTAACTCCACCTTCTTGAAAATGGGTTAAAGACTCCAAAAATGGACTCCATAAGCTCAAAATACCACCATGGATGGTATAAGACGATTTCTAGGGTTTAGAGGGGTGGAGGCTGAGGATATTAGGGTTAGGTTATGAGATAAGGAGTTTAAATAGGGTCCAAGACCCTAAAATAGGGTTCTTATCTGACTGGAGTACACCCAACATTCATAGGGTACGTCCAGCGTACGCCGAGGAACATTCGCGACCCTCCTGTTCAGTACGCCCAGTGTACTACCTTCTTTGCTAGTATGCCCCGTGTACACTTTGTGTACACCCCGTGTATTCGGCTAAGCCTGAAAACCACGAAACTTCTGAAGGCCATAACTTCTTCGTTATAAGCCCAATTCCGACGATCCTTAAATCCACGATATCCACGGAAAGGTGATGAGAAGCCCTACACTTCTAACAACTCAAACCTTTCTTAATACCTTCCGAACAAAAATCCATTTTCCACAAAATCCTGAACTGCCACTTTACCGAAATACCCTTAGACACCAAAACACAAAACTAACACCCGGACCACTTCTAATACTGATCACCTGCACCCAAATGGGCCTAGATCTTACCTTCCCAAGAGCCATAATCCGTATAATCACCGACCTTCAAGCCACAGCCTCATACTAGGAGTCAATTCAGAACAGAGTTTTACAACTCTCCCCCACTTAAATTAGATTTTGTCCTCGAAATCGTGCATCACCATCCCCAACATACCAGACAACCTGAGCAATAAGCCACAAACCCATGGATACCACAACCTACCTATGGTAATTGAAACCAATCCTCGTAGGGTTCTAGAACCCGGAGATGAACGAATTCCTTGCAACTTGATCACATCTGCTCCATCTAAAATCTGAAGTCTCGATATGGCCTATCTCCCTGACAGACTGCCCGCATCGAATCATCATCGAACTGATTTCACAAGAACCAGTCTAGATAGAATACTTCCCACTCGTAATACCTCGAGGCTTCCTATAGAACAAAATCATCGATCAACTGCGACTACCGAATAACCAGCAATTCTGCACAAAGACCCCAAATCACTGAAGTCGCTCTTACTCCTCTTGCTGCCACATAGCTGCTTTCCTGAAGAACAACCGAGGACCTCCCTGGTCCCAACCTGTCTGCCAACTGTCCGGAACACCGGACACCTACCCGATCACTGAGCCAAAAACACACGCGGTAGTCCCCTGCGACCTCCAACGGATACCTCGTCTAACCATAACTGCCCTATCTCCTTCAATCCATTTGATCCATCTCATCGTGATAGGCTGGCAACCTGTCGCCACTGAATCTGACGCAAAAAGGTGAATACCACCAGAATAAATGTAGTCTTACATCATACTCGGTCTCCTTCGACCTACCGTTTCCTGATTCCGACATGTCGTGGCTAAATTACAGATAGAGCCACCCGAGACACATCATGATGGCTTAAACTACCATCAAACCAACCTGTTCACCACCCTGGAATTCTGACCTCAATGCCATTGGCATATAGATGCCCCACATCCCAACTTACCGAAACAATATCCTATTCGAATTCCAATTCGGGTTCCTAACCAAATCTAAATTGTTACTCCGCTCCTATCCAAAGATCCTTGAGTCAGAAATTACATAAAGTACAATGACTTCCCGTCATCCTTTACCCGATCGATTAATAAATACCCTTAGCCGATTCCCTGAGACTTCTAGTTCTCGCACCCGGTCCAACCACCAGGTTCTTATGAGATCCAATAACAGGGCTACCCAGCCGTAGCCCTACAGAAACATGCACTAATCAACCACAAGATCCTGAACCACAAGGTCCAACCCTTAGTTCCGCAGTCTTTACCGGTTCTATCCTAAATTCCCATAACCATCTGGGCTTGCCCCCAGATAACGATCGGTCAATCACCTCTGGTCCTAATCCTAACTAAGTTTTGGCTCCCCTAAAACCCTGCAAACTGGCCTGCCCTAGTCCAAATCACCTGAAAGAATCCGTGAACGCTACGGCACCCCCGCAGTCTTACAACACTCTCTACTGCTAGTGAATGCTACGACTCCCCCACAATCTTACAACACTATACCCTAACTGACCATTAGTGAATGTTACGACTCCCCCATAGTCTTACATCACTTTCACCCTTACTTCTGTCTTGGATACTTGGATGGTTCTCCCCCACTTACATGAAACTAAGTCCGCTTGGCACATGAAAATTGAAGGATTCCCAATCCTCATCATGTTCTAATGTTCACCTTGCTGACGGCCAGTGCTTACCAAAGCTAGCATACCAAAAATATCCATGCCCAAACAGCATGCTACCTGATATCTAGCTAACACTTCTTGTATCCCAACAACATTAATAACTTAAAATGCTTAAAATAAGCAATGTCACGCTCAGATCTCGGAGTCCAATGAACGGATAGTATAACCAAACCTCAGCGACAACTCTCTCTTCCCTCGGCAATCCTGATGGCTCTTCCAAATATAAATACTAAGTCTACTGAAAATAGTCATAACTCCCACGTTCAAGCCCTTGAATCAACCTCGAAAATGACTAGACAAGGTGCACTCACTGCTCCTCCTTGATCGTCAGACAGTCGACCTTCTTGTCGTCCACATGAACACAACGAAAATATAACGGGCTTGCTCCTTATGGGCAATCCCTGAAGAAGTGGCCAAACATGCTACACCCATAGTAACCCTGGTGATTGAACAGATTCCGACAACGACTCAGAGCAATCACGGTACACGCGGAATCCGCTCAGCAAGATACATCTGTCTGAAAATATCTCAAAGATTCCCCGACATGCTGAATGACATCTGACAACCCTTGCTAACCTAGATAATAGAATAAAACCGACCCGTGATCCAACTTATCACAATTTCCAAGTGATACAAATACCTGATATCCCTCGGAAATGGCCGAAGATAGCATATCTGCAAACATCTGAAGGAATCCTGACCACCTCCTCCTGTGATACCTCAACCACCTTGAGAACATGATCTAACACCTCATTCCAATCCCAATGATAATCCAAACCCTTGGAACGAAACTTCATCGAGCAGTTTCTACAAGCATTGCACTGGATCCGACCCTGGTCGCCTCTCAAAAGCTGATCCAAACTCTTGGATCTCTACCCGATACCCTCCAATAAATTCACCTGACCTGAACCTCTCTCATTGAGGTGCTCCTAATCAATCTTCCTGTAACAGCCCGGAATTCCAGGTATCTTTATTGTTTTGATTATTTTGTGTTTTGAGAGGGGACTCGGCGAGTTGGAGCTGAGACTCGCCGAGTAGGGTCGCGATTCTGGACGTGGGATTCGTCTGGACTCGGCGAGTCCAGGATATGGACTCGGCGAGTCTGCGCTGTTTAATGAAACCCTAATTTCTCGGGTTTGGGACCTATTTAAAGGGCCTTATGGCCGTCATTTGTGCTCACCAGTCCCTTGAGTGAAACCCTAATCGAGTGTGAGCGTTTGGAGCATAGAAGGAGGCTATTATTGATCTTGGAGGTGTCATTTTGCAAGGAAAGAGGAAATCAGCTAAGGGGAAAGCAAGAGGAGCCATCTTCTGAGGGTTTGGAGTCCAGAGCATCTCTATTAGGGTAATCTTTCAAGCTATTCTCTTCTATGTTGGTGTTTACATTGATTTAGGGTTTATTGAACCCTTTTGTGGCTAGATCTTGTGCTCCCTTGGTCCCTTAAGAGATTTAGACCATAGATCTGGACCCCTAAAGGTCCAGAGTGTCCCTTTGCCCAAGCTTTTTGGGAATCAATGGAAGTTTTGGGTTGGAACCCTTATGCTTTAGCTCAAAATGTTAATTATAAGCCATGGGATATGTTATGGACACCAAGTCTAGGGCTTTACGTGGTGAATCAGTCTAGGAAGGCCAGATCTATGAATTGTTGGAACAGATCTGACCTTAGAAGCAAGTTTGAGTGATTGCATGGCATGGACTCGCCGAGTCCGATGAGCAGACTCGGCGAGTAGCTTGAAGATTGCCTTGGATCGGCCAGTGAGTGATCCAGTCGAGTCACGGGTTGACTCAGTGAGTCAGGACGAGTTAGAGAGGGTCAACAGGTGGACTGAGTCGAACTGGGACTCGCCGAGTTGTTCTTGAGACTCGGCGAGTTGAGTCGGGGTGGCCCGCGACTCTCCCAGGTGGAACTCGTCGAGTCAAGGGAAGCACTCGACGAGTAAGAAGGGAGTTCTAGGGAGTTGGCGAATACGTCTAGACTCGCCAAGTTGCCCTTGTGCACTCGCCGAGTCCGGTCAAGTTGACCGTTGACCGTTGACCAGAGTTGACATATGTTTGACTTCTTAGGGATAGTCAAACTTAGAAGATAAAAGTGTTAATAAATGATGTATGATGTTATATGGAGATTGTAGCTCGGCGGATCGAGCACGAGTGACTTCGGGATTTGCTAGCTTTCGATATTCACAAGGTGAGTCTTCTCACTATACTGTACCCGGAAGGGTTTGACTGTGTGACCGGAAGGTCGGATATGATATGAGATAAATGTGCTATGTGTGATAAGTTAATTGTTATACGTGCTATGTATGTTATGTGGGCCGGAAGGCATTATGTTATGGGCCGGAAGGCGATTATGTTATGGGACGGAAGGCGTTGTGATGTGGACCGTAAGGTTGGCGTGGGTAGGACCGGAAGGTTTACCCAGCAGGGACGGAAGTCCCCTGAGACACATGGACCGGAAGGTCAGGGCCTGGAAAGGCATATGTGCGTAAGTTGTATTTTGGGGAAACTCACTAAGCAATTATGCTTACAGTTGTTGTGTATGTGTTTCAGGTACTAGCGAGGACCGTGGGAAGGCGCCGGCGTGATCTGTACACACTGATAGATGTTTTGTGATCTTAGGATTCATATGATTTGTATTCTGACATGACACGTGGAATGTTTATGCCTTGTTTTGAATGAAAACACTTTATTTTGAAATGAAAAATTTGTTTGAAAATTTACGTTGTTACACTTCTGTCCTCGGCATTGAGATCCATATCATTCAGGGTCTCGCACCCTGATACCCACACCAGCTCAATCGCCAACGGCTGAACTACAATAGCTGGAGCATCCTCTACTCTAAACCGACTATAAACTATTACCAAGACATAGTTTCAAATCCCAAAGCGCAATTAATCGCACAATCAACCCTTTCCTCCTGATACAAGAGATCCAAGGCGAACTCAAAATCTTGGCAGTCCTTCCGCTAACTGGCTCACCACCAGAGCCGGGACCAAACCTGGTCCTTCCCCTTGTGTGCGCATCCGCATTTTGCACCACAACTATCCCATCGGTCCAATCATAACCAAGAATTCTCCTTCACAGGCTTCTTAGATTCTCCAAGAATTTCCCTGATTCGAGTATGGATCATATGATTTCAGTAGTACTGGCCCAATACTACCTTCCACACCTATCCATCCTTTCCTCTGAAATCATCCCGAATCCTCTAAGTCACCTACTCCCATGATGTACTAAATGTTTTCTTAAAAACAAGACGATCTCTAACATAGCACCTCCTAGACTCCCCCTAGGTTGCCAACCTCACCGAATCACCCCACTAAACTCACTAGAGCACATCCTAGGCTTTCCTAGCTTCCCAACCTCACCGAGTCCTCAGCTGCTGAAAGATTCCCAATAAGGTCAACTAGCTACCTTATGAATATGGCCACATGCAACAGAGATCAGATAATCCTTCGAGTAACAGGCTTAATCCTAAAACGGTTAGACTCAGACGAGAGCTACACAATAGGGCCAACTCCATCACTATGAGATTATCCGGCCTGTGCCACATGTGACCTAGCATATTCACTTAGTGTCAGCTCACATTGCTAGAAGTCCCACAAAGAAAAAATCAAGCAACATTCGGATAACGGAAAACTAACCAACATATTCCAGTCAAATAATACTATCTATACGTCTAATTCACAATCAGGTGACTCATGTCACTAGTCTCATCCTGGGCTTACCCTAGGGTAATCTCCAACCCACAAACTATCATAGAACATTCGGCCCATATACCACAACCCATGTTGTCCACATCCACCCTCGATGTCGGCTGCCTTATGCATGCAAATTATGCACAGAACAGGATCTAATAGACTGTCGAATAATAGTCTCTACCCTAAGACCATAGGAAATTAGGTCAAATCAGCTATTCTAAGGCTATAAGATCCTAACCGTATACAATTTTCAAAACATACACATTGTAGTTACAAATACCAATTATCATTCTCATTCCAGCATGACATCCAATATCCTCATGGCTATAAGTACCATATAACAAGCCAACCTATTGCTGACTACTCAACACTAGCATGCAAGTCTACCAGCTCATACAACATCTACAGGCATCTCCCCTAACCCCAACTAGCATGCGATTCTGGGTAAACTTACTTGAGCTCGGTTGATTGCATGCACCACACCCTTTCTTGTCTTAGAAAACCTTTTCCTTGAAAACATTTTGTTTTGAAAATTTTTTGAAAATTTTACAGATTCTCAGTTTGAGTTTAGACACACCCGAAGGTATCCCCGAATCCCTCAAACCAAGGCTCTGATACCAACTTGTAACGACCCAAAAATCAGAGGTAAAATTCTCATTTTTAATATACCCCAAACATAGATATCATTTATTCCAATCATTCCAAAACATTATTAATTAAAAGCATTTATCAGAGTTCATCCCAAAATCATTCATTGCGGAAAACATGGGTGTGTGCATTGCGATCAAGCTGAGCCCTTCTGTCACAACTGGAAATTTTGTGTCATGTAATCTATACACTCAAGTTAATGTGAATCAAAACTTAAGAGCATGTGTGATACCTACTATTAGGACATCAAAAACTTAAATCCAATACATCATACAAGTACTACAAATGGTCATCAAACAATTGGAAACCCTAGAAGTTCTTGTTTAGGTCCACTTTGGACTAGGACTTCCTTATTGGACCCAAATGGACCAATAAGCTTCCAATTTGACTATCATGGGCATAGAACCCTAATTGGGCTCTATTTGGACCCACATTAATTTATTTCAACATTTTGGGCCATATTGGGCCTAGAATGAAATGAATTAAAAGCTTTGATCCATGAATAACCTAAACTAGCCCAACAAAAATGTAAAAATCATACTATATTCTTTTATGTTAAAACTCACCTAAACTAACTCTAATATTGGGCTTAGGGGTAAAAAGCCCAAAAATCCTTTCTTCCCTCTCCATTCTCGGCCCAAGCCCAAGGAAAAAGGGAGAGTTGACTTTGGATTGCCACCTCACTTTTATTTGTTGGGTTTCCATGCACACAACTCATATTTCCAAGCAAGTATCACTTCAAAGATCACTTCTTCTTTTCCCTCCCTCACTCTCGGCCGAAACACACACACACATACACAAAAATCTCTCAAACTCCCTCTAGAACACTCAAGAACACTTCCTCCCTCTCCACTCAAAGATCTCGAAATTTAGGAAGCTTTCAAGAGGATCCTTCCACAAACTCTTCATCTAAGGTAAGATTATGCTTGGATCTATGACTTAGGTTCTTTGTGTTATCAAAATCTTTTCCTAATCCATGCAAAAATCGTGATCTTACCTCTTAGAAGCATACCAAACTCGAGATCTTCAAGAAAAGGGTGCTAAGGCCAAAAATCACCAAGTTTTCTTCCATCTTTTCTTCAAAAAACCGAAATCACACCCTAAGGTGAGCTTCAAACCTTCTATTTTCTGTTTTTATGAGTTTTGTGGGGGGGGGGGGAATACAAGTGAAAGTGTAGATCTATATGTGTTTTGTATGCCTTGTATGATTCTATGCTTATATGTGTGTTTTTGTGTGTTTATAATGTTGGATCTAGCCATAAAACCCCTAAAAATCGAGATATACTTTATGTTAAATGATACTAGCATCAAATATATTTCTACATATAAAGTGTTCCAAGAAAAATAGCTAAATGGCTTAGTAACATTTTCTTTGGGCTAAAAACTCAATTTTTGGACATAAAATGCTAAAAATATAAAGTTAAAGGGCCCAAATTGAAATATTTCGAAATCTGATAGGGGAGATGAGTCAAAACAGTTTCAATAAAATATTTTCTGGAAATATACTCATTTGGAGGATTAAAAACATAAATTTCAAGCTTAATGGGCTAAAAATGACATTTTCGGCCCAATAAGGCCCATTATGCGAAATTTTCTGTTTTGGAGGGCCAAAACTGTGTTTTTCTGTAAAACAGTGGACTACTAGTGTTCCAAGCACTTTTCAAAGGTTTAAAATGCTTTTTAAATTTAAAAAAGGACCAAAGTTGCAAAAATTTTCCAATTTGGGCCAAAATTGTCAAAACTGCGAAAAAGAGGGGTTATAACCGAGAAAACTGCATTTTCAGGGACTTAAACTGTTTTCAATGAAAAATATGCTGAAAAATATTAATTTCAATAATTTTTGGTGTTAAAATGTCAAGAAAAACGAATTAAGGACCAAACGGAAAGTTATTTAATTAGAGGGTTGAAAAAGTAAATTTTACAAACAATGAGGAGCTGAAAACAGAAAACTTTCAAGGCTAATTCAATACACGCAACTTGATCAAATATTGGCACCGCGACTACCGACGAAATACAATACACGACAATACCAAAAAAAATCGTTGTTAAACGAATTGGTTCGGTCTCGAACCAATAAAAATCCAAAACTACTAACGCGACGATAACTCGATTCATACAAGTAACATTTGGGAATTCAATACACACGTGAGAGTGCACAGACGTCTACGCACTATCTTTGGGCCCCAAAAGTGTAAAATCTTGTTTGTTGGGCCTAGCTAGCCCAATGACCTGATCTTAAGGCCCGAAGACTTCTACCTTACGAGGTGTTGGGTCTTACATGACCTAGCACAGCGTAAAAGGACTTTCAATGGCTTGTATACTATCGGTCCCCAAGGGTCCTTTGGTATTGCTAGTAAAGTCGGTATTTCATGCGAGGCGGGTCAAGGACCCCTCGTACCTTTTTTTTATCCCCAACCGGTTAATGGAGTCATCGGGGTCTTCGTGTCCCCTTTCTCTTCGGATGTGGGGAAGTCAGGGAGGTTGGATAACGTGATTAGTACGGACGACGCCTACGGGATCGTTAGCATAGTTATAAACTGGTCGTTTGTGTAACGCGTGTTTATAGCAATTAATCATGCTCAAAAATAATCCAACGTCACCTGGAATTGATAACTTCACGCGTTACAATGGGTTCATTTTAACTTCATGGAATTCAAAGAATTAGGAAAACATCGGGTTTTCCTAGGATTTTCAATACATTCGGTTTTCAAAACGTACACAATTTTGATGAACATTTTCTTTACAACTATAGAAACAAACAAGCATACTTATGGATCTTCACAAATGTTTTCAAAAGCTCTTTTCAGAAAATATCGGATTTTCTGGTAGTTTTCAGAATGATACAAAACATTGCTTTTCAAATACCGCTTATGAACTCACCAACATTTCGCATGTTGACGTTTTTCAAAATACTTGTATTCTCAGGGAACCAGTGAATCAAAGGAAAATGTACTCAGTGATGGCTTGCAGTTTACTTATTAACGAATCGAACAATTTATTTTTGGGAATGTAATGTTTAAACAATGTACTTCATGTAAACTTTATTGGTTGTACTACATTAATGCATGGTGACGAATGTTGTTACGTTTCATATATATTCAACGTTATGGTATTCAATTAAGTCATGACAGCCCTCGGACGTTTCCGCCGTCTGGTTCGGGGGTGTGACAGGTTGGTATCAGAGCTTTGTTTAAAGTGAACTAGCATGTCGAGCCACACATTGATGTGCAACTATAAACCAAAAAGAGGGACTAACATAACTCTGAACAAAACAATGTAAATAAAACACTCTTGTTTGCATTAGGAATAGGAACATAACGCCGAACCAAACACAATAATGCTAGTATCTCGGTTAATTCGAGACTGTTCTTAGTGATACCATGGAGTGGATGTAGCCTGATCAACTACATTCTCTCCAAAGTAAAACTAACACACGTCTTGATGAGATCAGGATAGCTAGGGAATCTAAAACTATACCCTTTATCATCAAAAGGAGAGCGTCTAGTTAGCATAAGTCATAGTCAGGAGAGTGACGATAGTTTATATTTTCCCCAGTCGTCATGGAGGAAGAGCAGCAGGGTATCCAGTTCCATCAGGTCCTAGTAGCTCACGGGATGCTTGAGGATGAACCGGGAGAGAATCCAGGGGAAGCACATGACGTCGGACCCGACGAATACGTAGACACCGACTACGAATTTGGGGAGATCGACGACGACGACGAGGAAGGCCAGGTCAAGGACCAGGACCCCGTCCCGCCCTATGAGAACGAGGCACAACCAGACCACCCCACTCCACCAGTGATCCCCCCAAGGGGGAACCGTTCCCCCGAAGCTGAGATCGCCGCACTGCGACAACAGTTGTATGCTATGGAAGCTCGGGCAGTGCGAGCAGGGCATGAGAGGGACGGGGTTATTGGTGACATGGCAGAGATGGCACAGTTACTGGCGCAACATTTCGGCATATGACCTCGGCACCACCTCCGGATGCAGCTCTTCACGGTTAGGGATAGACCTGTCTTAGTAGGTTGTTAGGAACTATGCTATGTACTCCGACTGTATGTTTAAGTGACTACACTACTCATAGAGCCGTTATGCTGTCGAAATAGCGTCACTTACGTATGCTCTTACGAGAAAAATTTTCTTATATTAAATGCGGATAATATTAATGAACTTTTGTGTGCTTTACTATGATATTACAAATTCCTATGTGTTGAGAAGTTATGATTGTATGTCCGATGGTAGTATTGTCTAAGTCCGTACCATACCCCTAGTTAGTAGGATCACAACCTCACCGAAACCACATACACTCAACATCTTTCCGTTTCGTGACAGAAAGATGCCTCTCCGACCTACTCGCGGAAACCCAGGACCAACCCCACCTGAGATTGACTCCACTGCGTTCCAGGCAGCCGTGTCTGCTGCGGTCACCGCAGCTATGGCACAACTCCACCAGGGGAATAATGGAGGAGGCAACGGGCAAGGGGCAGGAAGTTCGAACAACGGGATGAACCAAGGATCTACCAAAACATGTACCTACAAGGACTTCACGAACGCTAAACCACGAACTTTCAACGGCACTGGAGGGGTGATCACTTTGAAGCGATGGATTGAAAAGGTGGAGTCGGTGTTCGAGATATGCGATTGCCCCGAGCAGATGAAGGTGAAGTTCGCGGCCTGCACTTTTGTGGACCAAGCACTTACTTGGTGGAACGGACACGTAGAAGCTATGACGCTCCTTGTAGCCAACTCTATACCATGGGCAGAAATGAAAGAAATGTTAATGGCTGAGTACTGCCCCCGAGGCGAAATACAGAAGATGGAGCAAGAGCTATGGAACCTCACTGTGCAGAATGCGAACATCGATGCCTACATATCGAGATTTAGCGAACTATCTCTGTTGTGCCCGGGTATGATCACATCAGAAGGAAAGAAGATTGAACGATTCATTTGGGGACTAACATCACCCATTCAAGGGAATGTGATAGCTGCGAACCCTGAAACGTTTGACAGTGCGAAGAGATTGGCGAAGAGGTTGTATGATCATAACAACAAGAAGGGCGAGAAGTCAGTGGAGACTGAGAAGAAAAAGGAGGGTGATGGCAAGAAAGGGAAGAACAACAAGAGGAAGGGACGTCAGGGCCCCGAGACCTCTAAAAAGCAGCAGACAGTGGCAGTTAACGCTGTCACCGCACCGGTTCCAGCCACACCACATGCTCCAGCCTCAGCTGCTTCAAATGCTTCAAGACCCTATTCCGGTAATCTTCCCAAATGCAATAAGTGTGGTCTCCATCATCACGGAGAATGCAGGGAATTCCATTGCACCAGTTGCAACCGAAGGGGACACACTGCAAGGTTCTGCAGGACTTATCTTCCTCAGAACCAAAGCCAGGGAAACAACCACAACAACAACAACAACAACAACAACCACCGCAATAACGACAACATCAATGCCGGCGGCAACAATGTAGGGCCTAGCCACACCTGCTTCGGGTGTGGAAGGACGGGGCATTTCCGCCGAGATTGCCCTAACAACAACAATTCAGGAAACAGAGGAGCAGGAAGGATGCTGACTATGGTTCAGGGTGATGCAGTTCAGGACCCCCGCAGTTGTGACCGGTACGTTTCTCCTAAACCACACTTATGCATGCATCTTATTTGACATCGGGGCGGAGCGAAGTTTCGTAAGCGAGAAGTTTAAACACTTATTAAAACAACAACCCCAAAAGCTAAATGAAACCTATACGGTGGAAATGGCCAATGGGAAAACCGAATCCACTAGGGAAATCTACATCGGATGTACCCTAACCCTTAACCAACACGTCTTCCGAATAGACCTAATGCCAGTATCAATTAGGAGTTTCGATGTGATTATCGGCATGGATTGGTTAAGCCCTCACCATGCTGAGATTATGTGCCACGAGAAGGCCGTTCGCCTTCGTCTCCCAAATCACGAGACCCTAGTAATTTACGGAGACAAACCCAGCACGAATCTTCGTCTCATCTCGTGCATCAAGGCACAAAAACATCTGCGAAAGAACAATTTGGCGTTCTTGGCTCACATAGTAGATAAGACCAAGGAAGAAACTAACATCTGAGATATTCCGGTAGCGTGTGAATTTCCAGACGTATTTCTTGAAGATCTTCCGGGAGTACCCCCAGAGAGACAGGTTGAGTTCCGAATCGACCTTGTTCCAGGAGCAACTCCTCTCGCTAAATCACCCTATCGGTTGGCTCCTGCTGAAATGCAGGAATTGTCCAGCCAACTCAGTGAGCTTCTGGACAAGGGATTTATCCGACCTAGCTACTCGCCATGGGGAGCTCCGGTGCTCTTTGCCATAAAGAAGGACGGATCTTTCAGAATGTGCATCGATTACAGAGAGTTAAATAAACTCACTGTTAAAAACCGCTACCCACTCCCACGAATCGATGATCTATTCAACCAGCTCCAAGGAGCTAGTTATTTTTCTAAAATAGACCTACGGTCCGGATACCACCAGCTCAAAGTCCGGGAAGAGGATATTCCTAAAACCGCTTTTCGAACCCGCTACGGACATTATGAATTCGTCGTAATGCCCTTCGGTCTAACAAATGCACATGCCGCATTTATGGACCTAATGAATCGAATCTGCCGACCTTTCCTCGACAACTTCGTCATTGTGTTTATCGATGACATTCTCGTATATTCTCGAAGCAAAGAGGAGCATGGACAACATCTCCGACAAGTCCTAGACACTCTGCGATCGGAAAAGCTTTACGCCAAACTCTCCAAGTGTGGGTTCTGGCTCTGGAGTGTGAATTTCCTAGGCCACGTAGTTAGCCAAGACGGAATTCATGTGGATCCCTCTAAAGTCAAAGTTGTGGAAGGATGGGCAACTCCGACCACGCCCACTGAAATTCGTCAATTCTTAGGCCTAGCAGGCTACTATAGGAGATTCATTCAAAACTTCTCTAAGATTGCCAAGCCACTTACCTCGCTTACGCAAAAAGGCATACCATTCAAATGGACAGACAAACAAGAGATTGCGTTTCGAACCTTGAAGCAAGCTCTCTGTAGCGCCCCCGTACTATCTCTACCTGAAGGAACGGAAGATTTTGTAGTCTACTACGACGTGTCAAATCAGGGCTTAGGTTGCGTTCTCATGCAACGTGGAAGAGTGATAGCATACGCGTCCCGCCAACTAAAGACGCACGAAGTAAATTATACGACCCATGACCTAGAATTGGGAGCCGTGGTCTTCGCTCTGAAAATTTGGAGGCACTACCTGTACGGTACGAAGTGCACCATCTTCACGGACCATAAGAGTCTCCAGCACATCTTGAACCAGAAGGAGCTGAACATGAGAAAACGAAGATGGGTTGAATTGCTAAACGACTACGAGTGCGAAATCAAGTACCACCCAGGCAAGGCCAACGTGGTAGCTGATGCATTAAGTCGGAAGGAGTACTCTAATCGCCGTACGAAAACTCTCTCGATAACCATTCAATCTCATATGGCCACTCAAATTGCATCAGTCCAGTCGGAGGCCATGAGGACGGAAAACAAGGCAAGCGAAGCATTGCGCGGGATGGAGAAGAACCTAGAAGCAAAGGAGGATGAGGTATACTACTTCATGAACCGTATTTGGGTCCCAAAAATCGGAGGATTTAGGGAGGTTGTTATGAAGGAAGCCCACAAGACGCGATACTCCATTCATCCTGGTTCAGACAAGATGTATTTGGATATTAAACAACACTATTGGTGGCCTAACATGAAGGCGGAAATCGCGACCTACGTTAGTAAGTGCCTTACGTGCGCCAAAGTAAAGGTGGAATACCAGAAGCCCTCAGGATTGTTGCAGCAACCGGCAATCCTTGAGTGGAAATGGGAGGGGATTTCTATGGATTTCGTGACCAAGCTACCCAAGACGTCGGACGGACGAGACACCATATGGGTAATAATCGACCGACTGACGAAATCTGCCCATTTCCTGCCAATCAAAGAATCCTACAAGATGGAGAGATTGACGTGTTTGTACCTACGAGAAATTGTGAGACTCCATGGAGTGCCAAAGTCTATTATCTCGGATAGGGACAGTAGGTTCACATCGCGCTTTTGGCAATCACTCCACAAGGCAATGGGAACTCATCTCGACATGAGCACCGCGTATCACCCACAAACGGACGGCCAAAGTGAGCGAACCATTCAAACGCTTGAATACATGCTTCGTGCATGTGTGATAGACTTTGGGAAGTCTTGGGATACCCACCTACCTTTGATCGAGTTTTCGTATAACAACAGTTATCATTCGAGCATCAAGGTGGCTCCTTTCGAAGCACTGTACGGGCGTAAATGTAGATCACCGTTATGTTGGGCTGAAATAGGTGATACCCAGCTAGCGAGAACACATATGTCGGACAAGGCACTAACGGGACCGGAGATCATTCGCGAAACCACAGAAAAGATCGTTCAAATCAGAGCTCGATTGCAAGCATCGCGTGACCGACAAAAGAGCTACGCCGACAAACAGCGAAAGCCCTTAGAATTTCAGGTCGGCGATCGAGTACTGTTGAAAGTCTCACCCTGGAAAGGGGTTATACGTTTCAGTAAACGGGGAAAGCTGAACCCGCGATACATTGGACCTTTCGAAATCATCGCCCGAATAGGTCCGGTAGCCTACAGACTACAACTACCCGCAGAGCTAAACAGTGTACACCCCGTGTTTCATGTCTCTAACCTGAAGAAGTGCCTATCAGATGAAACCCTTGTCATTCCTCTTGACGAAATCGAAATCAATGAGAATCTCCTATTCGTTGAAGAACCAATCGAAATCATGGACAGGGAGGTGAAGCGTACTAAGCAAAGTCGCATCCCGATCTTAAAGGTAAGGTGGAACGCAAAGCGTGGGCCAGAATTCACGTGGGAACGCGAAGACCAAATAAAGCAAAAGTACCCTCACCTATTCTAACATTCTCAAATCTAGCTTTCAAACAGAATTTCGGGACGAAATTCCCTCTAACGGGGGGATGATGTCACAACTGGAAATTTTGTGTCATGTAATCTATACACTCAAGTTAATGTGAATCAAAACTTAAGAGCATGTGTGATACCTACTATTAGGACATCAAAAACTTAAATCCAATACATCATACAAGTACTACAAATGGTCATCAAACAATTGGAAACCCTAGAAGTTCTTGTTTAGGTCCACTTTGGACTAGGACTTCCTTATTGGACCCAAATGGACCAATAAGCTTCCAATTTGACTATCATGGGCATAGAACCCTAATTGGGCTCTATTTGGACCCACATTAATTTATTTCAACATTTTGGGCCATATTGGGCCTAGAATGAAATGAATTAAAAGCTTTGATCCATGAATAACCTAAACTAGCCCAACAAAAATGTAAAAATCATACTATATTCTTTTATGTTAAAACTCACCCAAACTAACTCTAATATTGGGCTTAGGGGTAAAAAGCCCAAAAATCCTTTCTTCCCTCTCCATTCTCGGCCCAAGCCCAAGGAAAAAGGGAGAGTTGACTTTGGATTGCCACCTCACTTTTATTTGTTGGGTTTCCATGCACACAACTCATATTTCCAAGCAAGTATCACTTCAAAGATCACTTCTTCTTTTCCCTCCCTCACTCTCGGCCGAAACACACACACACATACACAAAAATCTCTCAAACTCCCTCTAGAACACTCAAGAACACTTCCTCCCTCTCCACTCAAAGATCTCGAAATTTAGGAAGCTTTCAAGAGGATCCTTCCACAAACTCTTCATCTAAGGTAAGATTATGCTTGGATCTATGACTTAGGTTCTTTGTGTTATCAAAATCTTTTCCTAATCCATGCAAAAATCGTGATCTTACCTCTTAGAAGCATACCAAACTCGAGATCTTCAAGAAAAGGGTGCTAAGGCCAAAAATCACCAAGTTTTCTTCCATCTTTTCTTCAAAAAACCGAAATCACACCCTAAGGTGAGCTTCAAACCCCCTATTTTCTGTTTTTATGAGTTTTGTGGGGGGGGGGGGGGGGGGGGAATACAAGTGAAAGTGTAGATCTATATGTGTTTTGTATGCCTTGTATGATTCTATGCTTATATGTGTGTTTTTGTGTGTTTATAATGTTGGATCTAGCCATAAAACCCCTAAAAATCGAGATATACTTTATGTTAAATGATACTAGCATCAAATATATTTCTACATATAAAGTGTTCCAAGAAAAGTAGCTAAATGGCTTAGTAACATTTTCTTTGGGCTAAAAACTCAATTTTTGGACATAAAATGCTAAAAATATAAAGTTAAAGGGCCCAAATTGAAATATTTCGAAATCTGATGGGGGAGATGAGTCAAAACAGTTTCAATAAAATATTTTCTGGAAATATACTCATTTGGAAGATTAAAAACATAAATTTCAAGCTTAATGGGCTAAAAATGACATTTTCGGCCCAATAAGGCCCATTATGCGAAATTTTCTATTTTGGAGGGCCAAAACTGTGTTTTTCTGTAAAACAGTGGACTACTAGTGTTCCAAGCACTTTTCAAAGGTTTAAAATGCTTTTTAAATTTAAAAAAGGACCAAAGTTGCAAAAAATTTCCAATTTGGGCCAAAATTGTCAAAACTGCGAAAAAGAGGGGTTATAACCGAGAAAACTGCATTTTCAGGGACTTAAACTGTTTTCAATGAAAAATATGCTGAAAAATATTAATTTCAATAATTTTTGGTGTTAAAATGTCAAGAAAAACGAATTAAGGACCAAACGGAAAGTTATTTAATTAGAGGGTTGAAAAAGTAAATTTTACAAACAATGAGGAGCTGAAAACAGAAAACTTTCAAGGCTAATTCAATACACGCAACTTGATCAAATATTGGCACCGCGACTACCGACGAAATACAATACACGACAATACCAAAAAAAAATCGTTGTTAAACGAATTGGTTCGGTCTCGAACCAATAAAAATCCAAAACTACTAACGCGACGATAACTCGATTCATACAAGTAACATTTGGGAATTCAATACACACGTGAGAGTGCACATACGTCTACGCACTATCTTTGGGCCCCAAAAGTGTAAAATCTTGTTTGTTGGGCCTAGCTAGCCCAATGACCTGATCTTAAGGCCCGAAGACTTCTCCCTTACGAGGTGTTGGGTCTTACATGACCTAGCACAGCGTAAAAGGACTTTCAATGGCTTGTATACTATCGGTCCCCAAGGGTCCTTTGGTATTGCTAGTAAAGTCGGTATTTCATGCGAGGTGGGTCAGGGACCCCTCGTACCTTTTTTTTTATCCCCAACCGGTTAATGGAGTCATCGGGGTCTTCGTGTCCCCTTTCTCTTCGGATGTGGGGAAGTCAGGGCGGTTGGATAACGTGATTAGTACGGACGACGCCTACGGGATCGTTAGCATAGTTATAAACTGGTCGTTTGTGTAACGCGTGTTTATAGCAATTAATCATGCTCAAAAATAATCCAACGTCGCCTGGAATTGATAACTTCACGCGTTACAATGGGTTCATTTTAACTTCATGGAATTCAAAGAATTAGGAAAACATCGGGTTTTCCTAGGGTTTTCAATACATTCGGTTTTCAAAACGTACACAATTTTGATGAACATTTTCTTTACAACTATAGAAACAAACAAGCATACTTATGGATCTTCACAAATGTTTTCAAAAGCTCTTTTTAGAAAATATCGGATTTTCTGGTAGTTTTCAGAATGATACAAAACATTGCTTTTCAAATACCGCTTATGAACTCACCAACATTTCGCATGTTGACGTTTTTCAAAATACTTGTATTCTCAGGGAACCAGTGAATCAAAGGAAAATGTACTCAGTGATGTCTTGCAGTTTACTTATTAACGAATCGAACAATTTATTTTTGGGAATGTAATGTTTAAACAATGTACTTCATGTAAACTTTATTGGTTGTACTACATTAATGCATGGTGACGAATGTTGTTACGTTTCATATATATTCAACGTTATGGTATTCAATTAAGTCACGACAGCCCTCGGACGTTTCCGCCGTCTGGTTCGGGGGTGTGACACCTTCCTTTCCAAAACAAAGATACCAGAAACCAAAAACAAAACTGTAAGCACGAAGCTTTGTGAGTTTCCTAGAGCATGCCCCACATAATCCAGGTAATCATATAAACCATATCAGCTGTAACACCTACATAAACCTTATCAATTACACAAGCCATGCATACAACATATAAGGACGCCCTGAAAACACTCCAGGGTCTTACTCCTGGTGCCATGGGAACCCCACATGGTCTTAGCTAACCGTCATACCAACCATACATATAAGGATGCCCTGGAAACCCTCCAAGGTCTTACACCCTAGTGCCTCGGGAACCCCCCGAGGTCTTCCATTCAAGCATCACAAAGACAACTAGCATATCACATACCACATAATCAACTAGTATACCACATAACATGAAATCAACTAGCATATCATATAATGCATAATAGGCCGGCCTTAGTACCTTAGATCCATTGGTATGGTGAGGAGACTCGCCTCGAATGCAAAATCTTCCCGAAAGAAATCCTTAGTTGTTGCCCTGTCCACTTACCGAGCTTCATCAAGCTGCAAATGAGTCACAAAAGTCAGATCCATAAGCTTCTTCTTGATCTCCATCTTTGCATCTAACTCCATCTTCTTTAAAATGGGCCAAACACTCCAAAAATGGACTCTATAAGCTCAAAATGCCACCATGGATGGTATAAGACGATTTGTAGGGTTTAGAGGGGTGGAGGCTGAAGATATTAGGGTTATCTGACTAGAGTATCCCCAACGTTCATAGGGTACACCCAACGTACTCTGAGGAACATTTGCGACCCTCCTCGTCAGTACGCCCAGCGTACTCCAAGGTACACCCAGCGTACTACCTTCTTTGCTAGTGTTCCATGCATACACTTTGTGTATGCCCCGTGTACTCGGCTAAGCCTAAGAACCACGAAACTTCCGAAGGCCATAACTTCTTCGTTATAAGCCCGATTCTGACGATCCTTATATCCACGGAAAAGTGACGAGAAGCCCTACACTTCTAAAAACTCAAACCTTTCTTAAGACCTTCCGAACAAAAATCCATTTTCCACAAAAGTCGGGACTTCCACTTTACCGAAATACCCCTAGTCTCTAAAACACGAACCGAACACCGGACCACTTCTAATACATCACCTGCACCCAAATGGGCCTAGATATTTGTTGGATTAATGTCTAAGTCCATATCTATAATTGGTAAGACTTGACCCGGCCTGGCATGGTCCATTTAGGTTGCATGGCATCATGCATTTGAATAGACTATAATGAGAGAAATAACACTTAAGTTTTGTTAATATATTATCAGTTCTAATATATATTAATAAGATTATTTAATTAGTATTGACCAAGAATAAATCTAGGATTAATTAAGTGATCAAAATAAGACTAATTAAATGTATGGGTTGATTGTGTAAATCATCCATACTTATATAGTGGGCTAATGCTCCATAGATTGTCAAGTTGGGCTAAAACCCATAAGATGCTCCATGGATGCTCCATGGTGTATTTGTACCCATAGATCATGGAAATGAAAGGCCATGACAATTAGGGTTCACATGGTGTAACCCTAACTATATAATGATCTTATTCTTGGAGAAAATTGGCCACTATGGATAATAGAAAGGGCTAACCAATTTTCATGAAGTGTGAAGTTCTCTCAAGTCATTCCATGTGTATTTGGTGTTGTGTGAACCATTTGAGGTGTCATACTTGGGGCACTAGGCACTCAAGCTTCATGTAGACAATCTACATCAAAGAGGTATGTAATTCTAACTTGATATATTCATTTGAATCAATGTTATTATGCTAGTTAGGATGAATACCTTGGAAAGTTCATATTTGCATGTATAATAGAGAAAACATAGATCCAAGGTATTTAGGGTTGCATGTACACTTAGGAGTGTTAGAATGCTCAAAACCCAACAGTGGTATCAGATCCTAGGCTTGCTTTCTCTTATACTTGATGCAAATGTGTTTTTTTTAAGTTGAATCTGTCCATACCATAAAACTCGACAAGTTTATGCAAAAAAACTCGACGAGTTCATCATTTTGGGCATGAACTCGACGAGTTTTGGGTGCTGACAGCTTGTTGTTTGCTGTTTTGGCTGGAACTGGACTAGGAACATTACCCTAAGCTGTTTTTGACCTTATAAACTTGTTTTTGATGTGTTAATGTTCATGCTAATCAAATTTCAAAGGTAATTTTCAATAGATTCATGTTTTGTATTAGTTTAAAAGTTATTCTAATTATATGAAAAAGTTTGATGTGGATTATCTTTATTCATATGACTTGCTTAGATTAATAGATAAGTTAATTGATTATGTGGTTTCAATCCATTTTAATCTAAAAGTTTATTCTAAAATGTGTTTTTGTAACTAGCGCTCAAGTTATATGAAAAGTCACATTTAATTTTCATAAAACTCATAAAAGATTGGCAATGTTTAAACAAATGAAGAGTTTTGTCCTCAAGTTATGGAAGTTCAAGAGTCACTTTATTATGTAACAAAATGTGTAGCCTTAATTAATTCCATAAGTTACAAAATAAAGAAAAATTACTTTCTTTTATTAGTTTAAAGTCTTCCTTAACTTTTCTTCAAGTTATGGAACTTGAAGAGTTTTTTTAATTAAAACTACTTTAAACACATAAGTTATGGAATTAATTAGTTTTGAATAGTTTCAAAACTTGCCCTCAAGTTTTGGAATTTTAAAAGTTTTCACTTATGAATACTTTAATTCCAAGTTAGCCCTTATAATTTTAAAAGTTAAAATTCAACCCTTATACTTTATAATATTATAAGTTAATAATATTTATATTTATGTATAAGAGTAAAGTCAGTCTTACCGTTAGTAGGCCTCATTCACGAAACCGGTCTATAAAAGGGGGGGGGGGGTATAAGGTTACTGCCTATAAAATGGCAATTTAATGGGTGTCCACTCTCACCCACCGCTTCCTTGACCGGTGGAGGGTCGTTAGCCGAACGGGTAGGACAAGGACTAGAATTCTCCCTTCATTAAAAGTATTAATGATAATTACTAAGTAACTAAACCTCTTATTAATACCAAATCTTAGTTACTTAGGAAAATGTGAATTTGGTGCTAACCCATGCAATTACACTTTGCACTTTGCTTAAGTCGTTAGTGGAGCTTGTGTGGTTAACCGGCACACTAACCTGGACTTAACAAGGTAGGCAAATGGTAACTTAATATTTATCATAGTATCGGTGGAGCGTGTGTGGTTAACCGGCACATCTATTAAGGGTACCCAATATATTTGCATGGTTACTTCACACCTTATTTTGTGATCCTCGGCATCCCAGTCACAAAACCTGAAGGGCACACTCAAGATTGAAACATGCCGTTGAACAGTTCAATGAATCTCAAAAGAATCTAGGAGTTCCAAAACCAATTAAAACCTAATAATACATTACGTTTATCTTGGTGGAAATTGGTGAATCGCCATTCACCTACCTTCAAATATTTTATAGCTTGGATTATGACTTCCCTCTTCCGAGTTATAAAATAGTTTGTAGGTTCCTAGCCTTAATATCTCATATTGGGTGTTATATTAAGGACTTTTAATCAACTATCTTGAATGTCTCCCAGAAGATGTCTAGTTCAGACATCTATGATACTCCCAAATCTCTTGGAACTTCACTTCCTCCACCTCCTCCAATTATTCCCCCTAACCCACAAGCTCTTGAAAAGTCTAAGGTCACTCAAGCCCTATTGGCAAGTAAAGGTCTATGTGTGGTCACATCTTGGAGATGTAGTCACATATTGACAAGTCGGGAGAGTTGGATGTCAAAGTCTTGAGACAGTTGGTGGGTCAATCACCTTCTAAGTCACATAGTGAGTTCCTTTAGGACTCCTATGAAACAGACTATGACAAGACCCTTAATGATGTTATCTATTTGCTAAGATCAACTTCCTAAAACTTTATGGACATTGACAATGATGACACTAGAAATCCAGAAAAAAACATTCTCTTCCCAATGGAAAGGGATCGGCCATAGTCAACTCGGTTGACCAAATGGTAAAGAGAAAAGCTAAGTCTGTGATAGTCCCGCGTACCATTACCAAAGGGTCCATATGTTTATATTGCCAAATGAAGGGGCTTAGTTGCGAAGCTGCCAATTTTACCTAAGGATGTTAAAGTCAATAAGTTTGACCCTACTTTTGGTAAAGTCCACTATCTAACTCTGTTAAGTTTCTATTCTGGGATTCTTGATACATGATGTGACTGGGTCACTAGTTGATGTTGTAAGAATCAAAGAAAAGTGAAGAAACTTAAAGAAAGAATATGTTGAATCTGATCGCGTACATGGATTTCTATCGCATAGCTTGAAGATCGGATTCTTGAGCTACTTCTTAGGAGTTATGATATATTGCTTAGGTATAGATAACAACAAAGTTGTCATGCGCTTTTTCATTGTAAGGATAGTTTTTCCGCAAAGTTTTAAAATAAAAAGGAAAATTTTTGATTTTATTTATTTTAAGTATCCTTACAATGGAATTTTTGAAAAAATTGTTGCTTATAAGATTCCATTAATAGCAAGAGTGGAAATATGAAATTGATTCTTTCATTTGTGGTAATGTCTAAATTTACCAAATAAGGAAAGATCCTCATCACCCAAGTTTCAATTGGACCGAAACTTGGAATCATGCAAGTTGTATAACATGATGAATGAGAATTTTTCATCTTTGGAAAATTAAGACTAGTTCCTTGTTCACATGTACATGTGAGTCAAGTGAAGGACTAAGGGATTGAGTACACATTCTTGTGCACTGGTCAAGTCCACCACAAAAGATCGATAAGATTATTCTTCATAATTTACTAAAGCTCAGTAAATATGGTTATACTTAAAAGCTTAAGTGTAATTCTGAGACATTGGAAAACGTTCCAATGTATGGCAGAGCGAATAAGAAGAATCAAATTAGGTAGAAGGATACTAGTTTCTCAAATCTGAAAAGATGGGAGAGTACTTTAGTATCATGTTATATGATCATCTTAATGATTTAGAGGCCTTATCACAATTCATCCTCTAAGTGCATTCTGATAGCTAAGAAGAGGAGCTATGAATTGTTGAAGTGGTCAAATCAAGAAGATGAGTCATACTTCGTTCCAAAACAAGTCTTAGAGTCATACTCCAACACTGTAAGTTGAGTGAAATATCTTAAAGAAAGGTTTAAAACACTAGTCAAATGTAAGAGTAAAAGTCTTCTACTTATGTACATTTGAAATCGGTGAGTTGTGATGTTTTGGATAAAACAAAGACCAACTAAGACCAATTGTGTGAAGTGTTTGTATTGATAAAGAATCCAAACAATCTCTTGAATATTTGGCAAGATAGTCTTATATGTCAAGAGGACAGTGGGAGTCTTAAAGATCCTGAAAAGAATTTCAAGATCTAATCAAGAATAAAAACCTATAGTTTAACACTAGCACACAACGTGAGGTTTATAACCTATCGTGTTGACATATTTCTATTTATGTGCCTATTCCAGTTAAAGTTGGCTTTGCAAATGAGTTCTTGGAGTTCTCAATTAGTTGCACAACAACTTGGAAGCAATAGCAGACCTTGAGCTGCCAGGTGGCAAGAAATTAAGATTGAGTTCAGTCCATATGATTTTGGATTTCTCATTATCCTTGTATTGTGACTATGGTTTTGACAATTCACGTGGATAAGAACACATACAACATTAAATCCAAGTGTCATAAGGTTTCTCTCCGATTCATGAAAATGATGGTGAGGAAACACTTTCACTAAGTAGATTTTAGCTAGATAGAAATTGTGATATTTGCATTCTCAAAGTCGTTAATGGAGCGTGTGTGGTTTACCGGCACACTAACATAGACTTGTGAGAAGTGGCAAAGGTCTAAACAATTAAGACTATGATTACGGCATCCCTTTTCATAGTTCTAAAATTGTTTAGACACGCCTGTGAGCTATCTAAGATAAGGTGTATGATATTGATAAATTTTTATCAAAGCAATCTAGTATCAGAAATCTGAACTTTGGGAAGAAAGTCAATAAAGTATTGATTTCTAGAAGTCCAACTAATTTCTGAGTACATGTCAAAGCTAGTGGGAGCATAAGTGTTATTCTAATAATCATCATGTTAGTGGGAACATGATAATTACGATAAAGGTTGCAAGTTAGCAATGTTAATTATAGAAAACAAAAGGTTTCAATTGGGAAAAAGTTGTTTTGCTATAATTAAGGGAGAGAAAATTATACTTCATCTCAAATCTATAAGCTTAGATCGTGAGATTTTAATCGTATTTAGTCAAGGATATATATATATATATATATATATATATATATATATATATATATATATATGAATTTCATGTTGGAATGGCTCAACATAAGGAAATTCTGTATATGGGTCCATTATTTGCGTTCTAAAATTCGATTATGATTACGGCATCCCTTTTCATAATCTGAATTATGAGAACTTGGCAAACAGAAATGGAAATGTTATAGAAAAATATTGGTTTAGTCTTTATGTGAGACATCATGAATCGTGTCCCATATGCTTCAGATATAGGATCGATTACATGTGTTATATTCATCCTTTCTAAAATTTTCCAAATGCCTAGGGCATTAAGAAAGGAAAAGGTCTAGAACTGGATATGACTAAAATTATTAAGCAATTGTCGAGGACAATCTAAGGTTTACCAAAGATTGGTTGCTCAAGGACAGTTGGAAGTATAGTGTTAATTCTGGAAGGACCATGTTGACATAATCTGTAAGGAGGAAACTCTTGTTCAGAAGTGATAGTCAAAATGGAATATGGAAAGGTTTCAAAGTTAGAAATTATTCAATATGTGTAAGATTAGGAAACTTAATGCAAGAAGGATGTTTCCAAGGAGCTGATCTCCTTTGGAATGCTTTGTAATGGTTGTTGTCAAGTCTTTCTGACTTTGTGCATATGTAGTAAGGAATTGGGACTGTGAAATGAGAATCATTGGAATTATGTTCAATCGATCTCTTTCACAAAGTAAAGATCATAAACAAACATAGTATGCATACTTGGTGTATGGCATGACTAGTGTCTAGAAAACATAGTGTACATGCTTGGAGCATGGGACAACTATTGTTTTAAATTCAAGAATAAAGATGATAGCTGAAACAGTATACAATGAATAATGTGTAATCATATAAATAAAAGGTGTTTTATTTATGTTCATAGGTTTTGATACCATATTAGATTCAATTATTCTTGTGTTTCATTTTGCATGTTTTGACTTCCAGAATAAACTAGGTTATTCTTCTGGGATGACTAAGTTGTTCAAACCATCCACAGTCGGTCATATGTTGGAAGTAGATATGAATCAAGACTGTCATGGGTTGGCTTGTAGAGGTCTAAGATGTTGGACAAAGGGCTACAACACTCATGAGTGCTCATAAGTTCTGACTATTGGATTCAACCCGCGCTCATTGGAATCACTTCATGGATTTTATCACGACTGATCATGAGACGATAATATCTTATATTCTTCAAACCTAGAGATATGAGTTGTTACTATGAGTTGGTTGTACATTGATTGCATGAAAACGCATTGGTAACTCGATGTATAAAACGTGCCTTTGTGTATGATTCAACACGTAGCAGAACAAGCCATATGATTCAAAGTTTATCCATTCCTTTTACCTTCGGGATAAATGCGATATCTGTGGGCCCCTCGATGATTTGGTGATGACAAACGTAAGTGCTCGGCCGGGCCTGGACTGGTTTGATTTGTTCAATTAATCTGTCGTCATAAATCGGAAATCGGGAAACAACAAATGGACAGAGAGAATGATTATAATCCATGTCTCAGTCCATATGATATCTAGAATGGAGGAATATATGATCCCTTATCTAATGGACAAGTTATTGACAAAGGTCAGACTTGATCCGACCCGGCATGGTCCATTTGGGAGACTGTTGGATTAATGTGCCAGTCGGTTCTTGAATTCATACTTGCAATAATAGTTTTAGACTTATCCAAGTGGGAGACTGTTGGATTAATGTCTAAGTCCATAACTATAATTGGTAAGCCTTGATCCGACCCGGCATGGTCCATTTGGGTTGCATGGCATCATGCATTTGAATAGACTATAATGAGAAAAATAACACTTAAGGTTTGTTAATATATTATAAGTTCTAATATATATTAATAAGATTATTTAATTAGTATTGATCAAGATTTAATCTAGGATTAATTAAGTGATCAAAAGCAGACTAATTAAATATATGGGTTGATTGTATAAATCATCCATACTTATATAGTGGGCTAATGCTCCATGGATTGTCAAGTTGGGCTAAAACCCATAAGATGCTCCATGGATGCTCGATGGTGTATTTGTACCCATGGATCATGGAATTGAAAGGCCATGACAATTAGGGTTTACATGGTGTAACCCTAACTATATAATGATCTTATTCTTGGAGAAAATTGGCCACTATGGATAATAGAAAGGGCTAGCCGATTTTCATGAAGTGTGAAGTTGTCTCAAGTCATTCCATGTGTATTTGGTGTTGTGTGAATCATTTGAGGTGTCACACTTGGGGCACTAGGCATTCAAGCTTCATGAAGACAATCTACATCAAAGAGGTATGTAATTCTAACTTGATATATTCATTTGAATCATTGTTATTATGCTAGTTAGGATGATGTAACATCCCGAAATATCAAGAGTAAAGTAGAAGGGCTAAAAGAGTAAATTGGGAAAGAGTGACTCGGCGAGTCCATGGGTGGACTCGGCGAGTAGAGTCGCGACTGGGCCGCGTGTTAAGTAGCCGACTCGACGAGTCAGTAAGATGGACTCGACGAGTAGGCGCTGAGTGGAGAAAACCCTAATTCTCGGGGTTGAGCCACATATAAAGAACATTATGTTTTCCTCCCAGCCTCTTTATCACCCCTTGAGTCCCAGAAACCCTAAAATCGTGGAGAAGCACCATTGTTGAGCAAATTAGAGCTTGGAGAGGTGGGTATTGAAGAGACCTTAGAGAAGGAGAGGCTTGGAGCAAGGGGCTTTGCTTGGATTCAAGTTTCATTGCAGTTAGGGCGTTCTTTTGAGGTAATATCTCGTCTTTGAGTTGTTATTTCCTTGATGCATCATTTTGGGGGTATTAGAGATTATATATTTGGATGTGTTGGAGTTTAGAGGTTAGATCTGAGGTTGCTACCTCAGATCTGGAATGGAGAAGAGTTGGAATGCATGAAAGTCCTTGTGTTGAGTGTTGGATGAAGCTATCATGTCCCAAACCTTAGCCCTAATGTGCAAAATGCATAGATCTCTTTGGATTCACGTAAAGTTTGCCACTTTACGTGATGGATGAGTTGTAGAAGGCTAGATCTATGTTTTGGAGCAATTGCATGGCCTGGAATGCTTCTGAATGGTTTCATACCGGTGGTACTCGGCGAGTCACATGGGCGTACTCGACGAGTGGCTTGAAGACGAGCTGGAACTCGACGAGTTGGAAGAACAACTCGGCGAGTTGAATGAAGATGGCCTGGAACTCGGCGATTTGTATGAACAACTCGGCGAGTAGGTTGAAGATAGCCTTAGACTCGGCGAGTCTGTTCTTGGGCTCGGCGAGTCTTGTCGAAGAGTCCCAATATATTTTCTGGTCGAGTCGAGAATCGGTGAGTCCAGGGATGACTCGGTGAGTTGTGTGCGAGTGGACTCAGAGTTGTTGAACTCAACGAGTCTCGGGGTGACTCGGCGAGTTAGGTCGCGGATTGAGGGAAGTTCTGAGTAAGGGGACTCGGCGAGTCATCGGGTTGACTCGGCGAGTAGGGTCAGTCAGGGGTTGACTTTGACCTTGTCTTTGACCAAGGGTTGACTAGTGGTTTCCAGGGGCATTTTGGTAATTGTTGATTATTGTTTTGAGTTCAGTGCATTGGTGGTTGTCCAGCAGTGGAGATCATATCAGTGATCGGAGCAGCTTGGGTTATCTGTTCAGTCGGCAGTTTTGAGGTGAGTTATCCTCACTATATCAACAGGGTCTAAGGCACCAAGGCCAGCCCTTATCGGATTGAGATCCGGGTATTTATTGTTATGTTGTTGCTATGTTATGTTTGCATCCCGAGAGCTAGGATGGCATATAGAGACTTGTTGAGACCGGTACCCTGAGAGATAGGGAGATGCTATGCTAGTGACCTGTTAGGTCGGTATCCTGGTTAGGATGATGATATGCTATGTGATCTGTTTGATCTGCTTGTTGACTGTGAATTTCTATATGATTGTATGTATATGTGCACATGGTTGTTTGGACTGGAGTTGGGTTGAGGCGGGTCCTGCTGCGTGCTGTAGGCCAAGATACCCAGGGCGGACCGGTTGTCCCGAAGGCCCCGCGAGCGGTCCGGATAGGCTGTAGGCCCCAAAAGGGCGGTCCAGACGTGCTGAAGGCTCGGAGAGTGGACCAGATAGACTGAAGGCCCGGTGCGGGCGGACCAGTCATACTGTAGACTCAGAGAGAGTGGACCAAGTGGATTGAAGGCCCGGGAGCAGGCGGACCAATCACACTGTAGACTCGATGTATGTGGATAGACTCAGAGGGTGGACCAGGTGGACTGTAGGCCGGTGCGGCGGACCAGTCACACAGTAGACCCGAAGTGCATGGCTGTTCTGTGATCGGATATGTATGGCATGTTATGTGTGTATGGTATTTATGGTTGGTATTTTGGAGATATCTCACTAAGCTTTCGGGCTTACAGTTGTGGTTTCATGTTTTTTCAGGTTCTTCAGGAGACTGTGGCAAGGCGAAGGCGTGATCGTATCGCTCCTCGTGATTTTGTAGTATTGTGATTCTGGGAACACGTTAAATGTTTTGTATTGAAAACCTTTTTGTAAAGATTTAACGGAATTGAGATGTTTTTGAAAAAGTTAAAAATCGGTTGTATTTATCGGTCGTTACAAGTTGGTATCAGAGCCTTGGTTTGAGTGAATTGGAGGAACATTCGTGCGACTCTAGTCTCAAATCGAGGAAAGTTTTCAAAAGAGTATTTAAAATGGTTTTCAAAATGAGTAAGGGAGGACGCGGAGGTACGATCAGCCGGAGCCAGTAAGTAACCCCAAAATACCATGCATGTTATTTGTTTTTGAGCTTTGATAGAACAACATGCTAGTGATAGGCTAGGGATCTTCAGGATTTCATGATATGTTGCCTGATTTGTGATGCCTGTAGCCTAGGGTTCCTTATGGGATATTTTCAGTGTTCCTCTAGTGGTGAGGGTTGAGCGTTGCTATGCATGTTTCTCTAGTGCGTTGTGGTAGTACTTCATACAAATATGGGTAGGTGTGGAAGGTAGTATGGGCCCGTACTACTGAAAGCACAGGACCCATACGCGTATCAGGGAAACCATGATCTCTAGGGTTGGGTTGAGAGAGTTGGATCCGAGGATGGTGGGAAGGGTCTGAGATTTTGTGTGGTGTTTTTCAGTATGGAGATTCTGAGGCATGATGAGAGTGGATCCGGGTCAGGATCAGGAGCTGGAGAGAGAGTTCCGGGCGGATCGGTGCCGCCCGAGGTTATCGGTCAGATGAGCACGAGCGAGTTGGATGCGAGGATTCGTGAGATCCTGCGTGATGAGATTGCTGAGTTGTTCCGGGCTGAGTTGCCAGAGCTGTTTGGATCGATTAAGACCACCATGGTTGAGTATTTTGATGAGCGCTATGCGGCTCTCACAGAGACGGCTGCTGCGGCGGCTACAACGGCTGTAGCAGCGGCAGGGGGAAGAGCTAGTCGGGGTTTTCAGTATCGGGACTTCGATAATACGAAGCCTCCCACATTCGATGGAGTTCAGGACCCGATTGTTGCTATGAGGTGGTTATCAGACGTCGAGGGGTGTTTCTTCACGTGTTCATGCCCTGCTGATCAGAGGGTGAGGTGTGCTCTGAACCTGTTGAGGCTCGGGGTGAAGGATTGATGGAGATTGACCACGGGGTCATATTCAGATGCGCAGAGGGCTGCAGTATCATGGGATCAGTTCCGAGAGATGTTCGTCACTCGTTATGTTCCGCAGGTTAAGAGGGAGAGATTGGCTCAGGAGTTCCTTGAGCTGAAGCAGGATTCGGAGTCGGTGACTGAGATCACCAGGATGTTCACTGAGAGGGCGATGTTTTGCCCAGAGTTTGCTTCGGAGCAGGCTCAGATGTCTCGATATCTGAGCATGCTCAAGAGGGACATCAGGCAGTTTGTGTATGCGCAGAGGTGCGGGACATTGTTGGAGTTGCAGGAGGCCGCTAGGCGGCGTGAGTTAGAGATAGAGTTGCAGTTGCGTGAGCTGAGGCAGGCTCCGGTGCAGTCGCAGCCGACGCCGAAACGGTCCAAGCCCGTTGATGATAGAGTGGGGGATCCGAGCAGTCACACTTGTGGGAAGTGTGGGAGGGGTCACACCGGGGTTTGTAGGTCTGGTGGTGCATGCCGTAAGTGCGGAAAGGAGGGGCACTATGCGAGGGATTGTCGGCAGTCAGCGCCAGTTCGGGATTTGAGGATTTGCTATCATTGTCATCAGGTTGGGCATTTGAGGGTCAACTGTCCACGGCTTGTTGCAAGACCGGTGCAGGCTCCAGCACCGGCCACTTTGAGGATCACAGGTGGAGGTCAGAGTGGAGCAGAGCCCCCAAGGGCTCAGGGTCGTGCTTTTCAGCTGGTAGCAGAGGAGGTCAGGGCAGTGCCAGATGCAGCTGCGGGTATGTTTCTTTCTTGATGTCTTGTTATCTTGTGATTATTGTGGTGTAATGTTTATGAGCTGGTATTTTTTTTGGTTTTCGATGTGGTATTCGTCATTTTGCGGGTTGTGGTTTTGGTTATGGGTCATTGTTTGGGAATTCCGTTGGTTATCATTCATGAGGGTTATTAGTGGCAACCCGACATTGGGTTTCAGGCCGGGTAGCATCTGCTTTCTATGGAGTGGTTAGATGCAGATTGAGTTTCCTTCGAGCAGGTTGATCGGTGTGGATGTGAGACCTCGTTGAGGTTGTTTATGCTTGTGGGAAGCAGTCCGCGTGTAAGTGTTTTCTTTGTGCAAGAGTTGTTCTGGGAGGTCGATAATGGCAACCGGTGATTGATAGTTAGTGCCCAAGTGGGGGAGAATGGGAGAATTCTCCGAGAGATCGATGAGCAATTGAAAGTGCTTAGCTGCTGGGATTCAGCGAGTGTTCTATCAGCCCAGAGTATAGGCTGATAGGAGTAAGTGTCAGACATGCGGGGCGGGATTCAGACCTAGGGCATTTGATTGTGGGTGGCCTGGGAGCAGGTCGGGATCAAGTATGTATGATGGAGTTAGAGTTCGGAACCCCTTGAGGGCTAGAACGGTATGCATGGGAGGACTTCCGGGGGAGGATAGCCCGGAATGTTGAATGCTAGTTGAGCGGTCCGGATAGACTGTAGGCCGGTAGGCGTACCAGTCAGGCCGAAGGCTCGGAGAACGATCCAGCCAAACTGAGGGCACTAAGAGCGGTCCAGATTGGCTGAAGGTTCTGAGAGAGTGGTCCAGATGGGCTGAAGGCCTGGTGAGGCAGTCCAGTCATGCTGAAGACTCTGCAGGTATTGTTGGATCAATTGGAGGATATGGTTTGTGTATGTTGCAGTGTGATTGCGTTAGAAGGCCTGGCCCCGGGTAGTGATCTTGATTAGTGGAGATAGTGCAGGGGCTTGAGAGTCCCTGCGATGAGGACCTGTGTATGTGTGTTGGATGGATAGAGGATACGCTAAAAAGGGTGGTGTAGCGTTGGGCGAGCACCGTGGCACTTGTTAGAGTGGCAATAAGGCCAAGTGGATTCCTTGGAAAAGGAAGTGAGAGAGGTGTGTAACTCCGAGAAGGAGTGCAAGTTCACGAAGTGAATGCGGCAGAGCAGAATTATGATTAGAGTAATTCGAGTATGGTTTTTGAGCAGCGCGTTTGCGGCAATGGAATAGAAGCTCATCTGGTTTGGGATGTCTGCTGAGGTTGCGGAGGAATTTCCGCAGATGTAGAGCCAAGAGACTCGGAAGGGATGCAGAGAGAGAGCCTTGGGCTCTCAGTGTGATTCTGATCAGGGTATTGGATATGTATTAGAGGTTCACCCTGGGGGATGTTGGAGGATATCATCAGTGTATCAGGTTTTCCCAACCTGAGGTGCTGGAGAAGTTCAACATGTGTATGCGATTGCAAGAGGAGAACTCGTGGGAGTTGCTCTGAGATTGAGTATGGGTCTTTCTGTCGTCGCGGAATGGATAGAGTGGGATTTGGATCAGGGATTCGATGGTTCATGGCTTTCTAAGCCTTTATGGGTCGAGTGATTGTTGAGATTTGGGGCAGTGATGCGTCATGGGTAATTCGCGGTTGTTGAGGGTGATTATCAGAGGGTACAGCCGGTGCCCGGTTCGAAACGGTGGTCAGGACACCGCAAGGTAAGAGAAGGTGTGTTTGAGTTTCGATGGGTATGCCTTGAGGGACTTGGCCCGGTTAAGGCCAGGTGGCGCGTTGTGGGAGCATTGTTGGGATTGAATTGCAGTAGGCTTCGAGGACGAAGCCTAATTTAAATGGGGGAGAATTGCAACATCCCGAAATATCAAGAGTAGAGTAGACGGGCTAAAAGAGTAAATTGGGAAAGAGTGACTCGGCGAGTCCATGGGTGGACTCGGCGAGTAGAGTCGCGACTGGGCCGCGTGTTAAGTAGCCGACTCGGCGAGTCAGTAAGATGGACTCGACGAGTAGGCGCTGAGTGGAGAAAACCCTAATTCTCGGGGTTGAGCCACATATAAAGAACATTATGTTTTCCTCCCAGCCTCTTTATCACCCCTTGAGTCCCAGAAACCCTAAAATCGTGGAGAAGCACCATTGTTGAGCAAATTAGAGCTTGGAGAGGTGGGTATTGAAGAGATCTTAGAGAAGGAGAGGCTTTGAGCAAGGAGCTTTGCTTGGATTCAAGTTTCATTGCAGTTAGGGCGTTCTTTTGAGGTAATATCCCGTCTTTGAGCTGCTATTTCCTTGATGCATCATTTTGGGGGTATTAGAGATTATATATTTGGATGTGTTGGAGTTTAGAGGTTAGATCTGAGGTTGCTACCTCAGATCTGGAATGGAGAAGAGTTGGAATGCATGAAAGTCCCTGTGTTGAGTGTTGGATGAAGCTATCATGTCCCAAACCTTAGCCCTAATGTGCAAAATGCATAGATCTCTTTGGATTCACGTAAAGTTTGCCACTTTACGTGATGGATGAGTTGTAGAAGGCTAGATCTATGTTTTGGAGCAATTGCATGGCCTGGAATGCTTCTGAATGGTTTCATACAGGTGGTACTCGGCGAGTCACATGGGTGTACTCGACGAGTGGCTTGAAGACGAGCTGGAACTCAACGAGTTGGAAGAACAACTCGGCGAGTTGAATGAAGATGGCCTGGAACTCGGCGAGTTGTATGAACAACTCGGCGAGTAGGTTGAAGATGTACTCGGCGAGTCTGTTCTTGGGCTCGGCGAGTCTTGTCGAAGAGTCCCAATATATTTTCTGGTCGAGTCGAGAATCGGTGAGTCAAGGGATGACTCGGTGAGTTGTGTGCGAGTGGACTCAGAGTTGTTGAACTCGACGAGTCTCGGGGTGACTCGGCGAGTTAGGTCGCGGATTGAGGGAAGTTCTGAGTAAGGGGACTCGGCGAGTCATCGGGTTGACTCGGTGAGTAGGGTCAGTCAGGGGTTGACTTTGACCTTGTCTTTGACCAAGGGTTGACCAGTGGTTTCCAGGGGCATTTTGGTAATTGTTGATTATTTTTTTGAGTTCAGTGCATTGGTGGTTGTCCAGCAGTGGAGATCATATCAGTGATCGGAGCAGCTTGGGTTATCTATTCAGCCGGCAGTTTCGAGGTGAGTTATCCTCACTATATCAATAGGGTCTAAGGCACCAAGGTCGGCCCTTATCGGATTGAGATCTGGGTAGTTATTGTTATGTTGTTGCTATGTTATGTTTGCATCCCGAGAGCTAGGATGGCATATAGAGACTTGTTGAGACCGGTACCCTGTGAGATAGGGAGATGCTATGCTAGTGACCTGTTAGGTCGGTATCCTGGTTAGGATGATGATATGCTAAGTGATCTATTTGATCTGCTTATTGACTGTGAATTTCTATATGATTGTATGTATATGTGCACATGGTTGTTTGGACTGGAGTTGGGTTGAGGCGGGTCCTGCTGCGTGTTGTAGGCCAAGATACCCAGGGCGGACCGGTTGTCCTGAAGGCCCCGCGAGCGGTCCGGATAGGCTGTAGGCCCCAAAAGGGCGGTCCAGACGTGCTGAAGGCTCGGAGAGTGGACCAGATAGACTGAAGGCCCGGTGCGGGCGGACCAGTCATACTATAGACTCAGAGAGAGTGGACCAGGTGGATTGAAGGCCCGGGAGCGGGCGGACCAATCACACTGTAGACTCGATGTATGTGGATAGACTCAGAGGGTGGACCAGGTGGACTGTAGGCCGGTGCGGCGGACCAGTCACACAGTAGACCCGAAGTGCATGGCTGTTCTGTGATCAAATATGTTATGGCATGTTATGCGTGTATGGTATTTATGGTTGGTATTTTGGGGATATCCCACTAAGCTTTCGGGCTTACAGTTATGGTTTCATGTTTTTCAGGTTCTTCAGGAGACTATGGCAAGGCGAAGGCGTGATCGTATCGCTCCTCGTGATTTTGTAGTATTGTGATTCTGGGAACACATTAAATGTTTTGTATTGAAAACCTTTTTGTAAAGATTTAATGGAATCGAGATGTTTTTGAAAAGGTTAAAAATCGGTTGTATTTATCAGTCGTTACAGATGAATACCTTGGAAAGTTCATATTTGCATGTATAATAGAGAAAACATAGATCCAAGGTATTTAGGGTTGCATGTATACTTAGGAGTGTTAGAATGCTCAAAACCCAACAATCTTACCTTACCAAGAGCCATAATCCTTATAATGACCGACCTTCGAGCCACAGCCTCAGACTAGGAGTCAATTCGGAACAGAGCGTTACAAAATCGTAACCCCAATAGGGTTTATATATGTGACTAAGGGATTCTATGGATAAGACAGTTTCCTAAGATAAGCGCTAAACCCTTAACTTCCTCCCTAAGGCATCCAAGGCTCCTTTAATGGCCACTGAAACCCTAGAACCCTTCAAGAATTCATCCACCCTCTATGGGAGGTTCTACAATTGGTTAATGCTCAACTTTTGGACATTTTCACTTTTAATCCTTTCATTTTTAGTTATTCCAAATAATCCCAAAATTAATTCTAATTAATTTATGATTAATTTTTAATTAAAAAAAATACTATTTCTAATTAACATATTATTCTCATAATACATTCATAAATTATTTATTTTGCTTTATAATTAATTTATTACGCATATTATAAATAAATAAATTAGTCTCTATCTCCAAATAACATTCCAATCTTTTACTAGGTTTGAGGACAACCCAAAAAGACTTTGCTAATAATTCAAGATTATACTAATTTATTTATTGGCTTAGACATTTAATCCAACAATTTTGACCTTAGCTATAACCGTTAACTTTTTGACCAGTTCGAATTTAGGACAAACTTGGGTAGAGTTGACTTTTTGACTAAGGTTTGGTCTTTACTTGGTTTTGATGGGTTTTATGCATAAGAACAATCATATGTGCTCATACAAACCCTAATGCTTGCATCTAGGTTTCTCTATTGTACATGTTTTGAATCCGAGACTTGCAACTATACATCTATCATATATAATTTGAAATTAACATCATGAAAATGGATCTAAGTGTTTTACCTCTTTCAAGTAGCTTGAAATCCTTGTAGTCTTCTTGATCTTGAGCATAGAGTCACAATTGTAACTCCTCTAATGGTTCACAAACCCTGCAAGAAAGAAGGCAATATGAGAGAGGGTGAGAGATGCTAAAATCAGCCCTAGGGTTCTCTTGGAATCAAGTGTAGCCGATTTTCATAGCCTTGGGGTCTCATTTATACTGCAGGCTGCTAGGGTTTTAGTCTAAACCCTGATGGACAGCTTAGCCACCAAGCAGCCGAAGGAACCTTCTGGAATAAGGCCTGGACGAAAATATGATTGATCTCCATCATAATTTCATTCCCCCTTTAGCCCATTAGGTTTCCCATCCAAAAACTCAACTATCATACATTTGACAGTTTATGCCCCTTTATTTAATTAATCTCTTTTAGTCACCAAATTAATTCCTAATTAATTTATGACCAATACTAATTAAATAAATATGATTTCTCCTTTAATATATTATTCTTATAATATATTAATAAACCATAATCTTCTCTCTCTCCTTAAATTACCTTGTCAAGTTGCTTTGGTGAAGGCAACCCAAAAGGACCATGCACAATCGGGTCAAGTACATACCAAATATAGTTACGAGCTTAGATACTAATCCAATAGGTTTTAGGAAGCTTGGGTTGGATGCATGTTATGATGTTGAGGTAGTTTTTGGGCTTCTGTTGAGTAGTTCAGGTGAGTCATCTCACTATAATTGTGGGTTAAAGGCACCAACGCCGACCCACTAGATTGTGTTACGTAGAATGTTATAGTTGTCTTTGTGACTTGCATGTATGATTGGGTTGAAATACACCCTAAGGCTAAGGCCACTATTGTATGCATGGGTTGAAATAACCCCCAGGGTTGGGACCACTATATTATGCTTGGGTTGACATAAACCCTAGGGTTGGGCCCTTTATTGTATATATGTTCGGGTTGAAATAAACCCCAAGGGTAGACCCATTATTGTATGTTCGGGTTGAAATAAACCATAGGGTTGGGCCCATTATTACATTTTTGGGTTGAAACATACCCTAGGGCTAGCCCATGATTGTATGATGGGTTGGAATATACCCTAGGGTTTGGCCCATGATTAGTATGCTATTTTGTATTTTGGGGAACTCGCTAAACTTTTGTGGTTATGGCTTTATATTTAAAATATTTTTAGGTACATTTGGTTTCAAAAGGAAGGGTCCGAATAGATTGCACTACATCCCGTGAAGATATATTTCGCTGATGTTTGAGAATACTTTTACTCTAATCGTCTTTTGGGATAATGAATGAATGATTTTTACTTATTTAAACCGAAAATTTTACACACTATTTTTGAGACGTTACATGACAAATGCCGTCGCTATAGAGCCCATCTATCCTAACAACGTGTCTTTGGCATAGAGTTGACCTATCCCGATGACAAGTCGTCGGTAAAAGTAATGAATAAGATTTTATTTTTTTCAAAAATCAATCCCGATAGAACCTGTATCGACAACAAGTTTTCAGTATAGGGAGTACCTATTCCAACGACAATTTCCACCTATGGCGACAAGACTATATCGACGACTATGAGCCGACGATATGTTGTCGGTATAGCCTATCTCGACGAAAAGTGTCCTCGGCACATGGAAAATCCTTGTAGTGACTCGGACCTCAATACATTTACACTCACGCTCAAACAACTAAACAATCAAACGAAACAAATTAATGTTAGAGACTGTATTGAAAAACAATGAACTGAAACCCTAAGTACAAACCGTAGAAGATGAACCAAACATAATAAGAGACTAACTGATCGACAAACCAAAATGATCTTAATACTAAAAATGTATAAATGATCTAGTAGATAAAATATGAAATACTAAAAAAACTAATGTATGAAGAGGATCTGATGAACGTTGAAAAAGACAATGGAAGAACCTTTAAACCCTAACTACTCAGACATCAATTTGTACTCCCAGTATGATATTATAACCCACCGATTATTAGACTCCATCAATTAACTCCTTCAAATAGTCAAGCAACTTCACATATTACTTCCAATAACCTCCATCTTTTGTACACTGTAGGACCATCCTCCAACTTTCGCTAAAATATTCAACATCAACTATTTCAATAATACTTTCTTTAAACATGCACTAACCATACCAAGTTAGATCAAGACTTCATGTTTTCCATTTTCAACTTAAGATTGAATAATATTAAGAAATAATCACATTTCTCAACAGTAATGTTTGGTGATTCTACTAGCATACCATTCGTAGTGTTGTAACTTGGCATGCAGTCTAACCGATTGTGTTGGTCGAGTGTGTACTTTTTGTTTATGTACTTGTCCAGCTCAGTGCTTGTCCTTTTTTATATGTTATCGCAATTCAAAAAAAAATGTTAGATTTTGGCACTGTCATTAGAGAAACGTAATGACAAAGGAATTGGTTATATGCAATGCAATGTAAGTATGTTGCTCTTATCAATTACATACTGCTATTATCAGTAAAAAAGAATTGAATTGTTTTTCTATTATATGTTGAACAAATATAAGTAATTAAAACTTCTTTGTTGGGTTATTTTAACACCAAATTTGGCATGTCTACAAAGAGTTTTGGTACGTATCGGTTGAGTACCATCAATCTACAAACATCATGTTCTTTAAGTTCAATTGGCCATGTAGCTATTCCAGTACACTTGAGTCAGCATCGACTGACATCAGCAATATTAAGTCAATATAGCATCGACCCAGTAGCAGCCTCCATAGCCCCACTTAACAGAAAAATCCATATTGTTTGATCACAAGTGATTAAAAAAATCCATGTGATTAGATTTATTATCACAGATGATTAGATAAAAAGATAAATCCACTTGTTTTTTAATCACAAGGGATTATATAAACCCATGCAATTGTTTCTTTTATCAAAAGTAATATTAATTAAATCTCTGTTCGCTTTTTCTTTTGTTATGAAGTTAAAAAAACAACAAAGAACCTGCCACAGTTAAATACATCAGTTCAACTACAATGTGGTATATATAAAGTTGCATACATGTTTACATGTACATAGTACGTGCAATCTTGAACATAATAATGAACATGATGAAGGCAAAGCTCCAAACATTTGGAAGAATTAGGCAACTTCATACAATCATATCTCAAGAAACCATTAGACCATCTTCCCCAACACCTCCACACCTGAAAACTCATAATCTTTCGTTGCTTGATCAGTTTGCTCCCAACATGCACACGCCATTGGTTTTCTTCTACCGAAACTACAAAAATGGTGACAACAACATCCTAAAGCAATCCTTATCAAAGTGCTTAACACAGTACTACCCCTTCGCAGGTAGGATTCCAACTCCTTTTTTACCTTACATCAACTGCAACGACGAAGGGGTTGAGTTCCTTGAAGCTTTTATTGATAGCCCAATGGATGATTTCATTCATAAGAATGAGCAAAACGAAACCCTAGACCAACTCTTTCCTTATGGCCTCAGCTGCACTCTTCGTGCTTCTTGCCCTAAGTTGCTCGATGTCCAGCTGAACCATTTTGCTGGTGGTGGAGCAGCAGTGGCTGTGTCCATGTCGCACAGGCTTGCTGATGGAGGGACCTTTTCCAACTTCATCAACCATTGGGCCACTGTTACACGTTGTCAGACACCAGTAAATCCATCTTTCATCTCATCCTCCACAAGTAATAACATTAGGTTGCCTAAGTTCATTGTTAGGGACTTGGATAAAGTAAAGTATGCTACGAGGATATTTGTGTTTCCCAATTCAAAACTAAACGAGCTGAAGAAGAAGGTTATTGCCACTGGCAAAGCTCCAATGAAACCTTCTCGAGTTGAAGTGTTGACGTCTTTACTGTTTAAACACGCATTGAGTGCAGCGGAAACAAATTCAGGTTCTTTAAAGCCATCAAACTTGTCTCTAGCTACAAACATGAGGAACAAGTTTGTTGAAAACTATTCTGAAACAGCAGCAGGCAACTTATTCACGTTGGCGATAGCAAAGATGGAGGAATTTGGTGAAATCAGGTTGAGTGAGGTGATTTCTGAGGTAAGGAAAGCCAAAATGGGTCTTGAAGGAATGAGAAACGAGCAAGAAGTAGTTGAAAAGTTGCTAAACACATTCTCAACCTTAAAGGGTGATATTTATTATATTTCAAGCTTGTGTAGGGTTCCGTTTTTTGAAGTGGATTTTGGGTGGGGGAAGCCGATAGAAATACTATTACGAATTCCAAATGTGGATGAGAATACTATCATTTTGATTGATACTCCATCCGGAGATGGTATTACAGCACATGTGCATCTTCCAGAAGAAGAAATGGCGATTCTTCAGAATGACAAAGAGTTTGTTACTTATCTTCAAGACGTCTAAAAATGTATATGCCGTTTGCCCATGATTGTTCACTTGATTATCATCATAAATTCATGCTTTCAGTACGTTTGAAAATGGAAACCCATCAATCTGTTGAAATCCATGGTAACCAGTAAATTAGGATCACATGTTAGAGTCGCAGCTGTACCTGCATCTTGTTCACCAAAAAAAAACAGAAGCAACAGGGGAGAAAGAAAGAAGGACGAAAACAGGAGAATAAGAACAAGGACGAAAATTACTTGCTACAAAAGTAAAATCTTATTAAAACTTTAACAAATAAAATAAGTATCCTATTCTAGTATCCTAGTCTAACTTTAAAACTGGGAAATAAACTAATTTAAAAAGAAACTTCGGGAAATAAACTAATCTAAAATTGGGAAATAAACTATTTTATTGAATTAAACCAACATTCTCCTCCTGAATTTCCTTCACTCCTAGCTTCATACGCATGTCTTCAAACTTTATTTTGCCTAAGGACTACATGAACATGTCTGACCACTATGCCACCTCTTTCAACACACTCCCTAATTAAGTGATAAAGGGTATCTATATGTTTACTTGTCCTGTGGAACACCGGGTTTTTCATCAATTCAAGGGCTGACTTGTTATCAACATGAAGAACAACTAGACTAGGTAGAACTCGAGTTAAATCATGGATCATACGAGGTAGCCATAAATTCAACCTCACACGAAGATAGCGCTATTTTTTGTTGCTTTTGTGAGCACCCGTGTCACCAGATTTGCATTGAGGTAATAGGCCGTTCCAGTTGTGCTCCTCGTGTCATTAACATCCTTAGCTAGATCGTTGTCAGTGTAGCGTGTGATCACTTTCTCATTATCTCCTTTGTTGTAAATCAAGTCAAAATCTAGTGTTCCTTTTACATACCTTAGTATTTGTTTCACGGCTTGTGTGTGCACACTTGTGGGTTTTTCTATGAACCTAGTTACCATTCCCACTGCAAAGGAAATATCGGGATGGGAATGTGTGAGATGCCTCAATGCACCCACAAGGCTTCTATAATCAGTTGGATTTACTAATTAACTCCAGTTTCCCGTCTTTCTTTTATTCCAGCTTTGCTTCCATGGGATATATTTGGATGAATTATAGTCACTCATCCTAAATTTTTCAAAAAGCCTTTTTTGCATACACCTTTTGTATTAAACTAATTTCTCCTTCCTTTTTAGTCACTTCCAAATCAACGTGGTAAGCAAGCATTCACATATCACTCATCTCAAATTTTTGGTTCATTTGCTCTTTAAAACTGTTGATGTCATCTTCACAACTACATGTAACAATTAAGTGGTGAACATATACACCAATTTTTAATAAAATCGAATTTTTATTTCTTGAATAAACCGCATGTTCTTGAGCACAACTGAGAAATCCAATATTCTTCAAGCACATGTCGAGTCGAGAGTTCCATGCTCTTGGCACTTGTCGGAGGCCATAGAGAGCCTTTGACAACTTATACACTTTCTGGGCTGTTTCTTATTCATGAAGCCTTTCGGTTGTGAAACAAAAACTTATTCATCAAAGTCTCCGTTCAAGAAAGACGATTTAACATCAAGATGGTGTATTTTCATGCCCTTTTAACTAGTGAAACAAAAACTTCTTCATCGTAGTCTACGCTGGGTTTTTGCACATACATTTTTGCTACAAGTCCCGCCTTGTGTTTCACTATATTACCTTCTAAATCTCTTTTTACTTTTGTAAACCCATTTTACACCTATAGGCTGCCTACTTGGTGGCAAGTCGACAAGCTTCCAAGTTTTATTTTTCTCAATTTCTTTAATTTCACTTTTCATTTCTTTTACCCAATTTTCATATTGTTGAGCCATGGTGTATAACTCGGGTTCACCGTCGATCATGAAATAATAAGATTGCTTCACAATGAGAATATATATCATTGAACGATCTGAGTCGCATAGGAGCTTCATCAATTGAACTTGAATCTTTTGGCGATGAGGTGTATGAAGAGTCACCCGATTCATGGTAACTTAGTTGTGCGGTATATGAGATGAAGTCTCCTGTTCATCATCATTAGGATGATCATCAATGAGTTCAAAAGTACATGTAGCGTCGAACTTACTTGACTCTTCCCACTTCAATGCTCGATCTTCCTCAAATAAAACATCTCTACTGGTATAAAATTTCTCAACTTCAGGATCAAGCAACCTATATGCTTTGATGCCTAATAGGATATAACCTAGCCTGAAGCTATGAATATCCTTCTTACCTCAAACAAAATATGTACCGGACCAATCATATACCGAACCAGGTATATGCCGGAACAGGCATATGCCAGGTTATCCATTAAACCAGTCATATGCCGAACCATATGAGATAACAAACAAAGTACAAGAATACGTCACAACAATATAATATTACAAAGGAACTCACAGAAAACAGCTTGTGCAAGGATGTTTGAGTGATGTATCCTTAAACCAACGAAGTGCATCTGTTAAACGGCTAACAAGTACATACAAGCGTACCTTCGGGGTTACGTCCATTAATGTGACATGATGGCATACTTGCTCGGTATAGGAAGATGTTATATGGCTCTTCAACATCAACTATAAATATGTAATGAAGAACACTCTATAAGGTACATACACTTAACCAATCATCCTGAATAGATCATAGTCTAAATACTTTCGTTCCCTCACTCGATATATCGTCGTTATCATTATACAACCTTCCCTGACTTTACCATCAGAGTGTTGGCCTAGGATGCCCTCCCGGTCCATCAGCTTATGAGTTTGTTGTTGTCTCTAGGTTATCCATATCAACAAGGAAACAATAGTCCTTAAACCACGGAAGGCGAACCCGGGGGCGTATCAAGTGGCACCATCTGTGGGACTCTGCAACAAATAGCCAACGACGAAAACACAGTTGTTGATGTGAGTCATATCAGAAGAATGCAGACTCTCGAAGGAAACGAAAAAAAAAACACCGTAAATCACGACGGTAGTAAAAACACAAGAATATAATGCTTAAAGAGCTAGAAGAAGAAGGAGAGGAAATAAGCCAAAGACAGTTAGAAGAAGAAGAAGAAAAAAGAAATGGAGGAATTTGAGGCTTTTAAAAACTTCACAATCATGAAAAACCAACCGGAAAAAAGAAACAATTAAAAAACTCAAAAAGAAAAGGAATGGTATTTAGTGTCAATGCACACCAGTCAAACAAAAGACTCAGACGAGACAGAAACAAGAGTCAAAAGCAGCAAGCAAGGAGCAGTAAGAAAGAAAATAAGGAAAAAAAAAAGGGGGGGAAAACTCAGACCTTTCCCGTCATAAGAAAACAACAAAGAGCCACCCGAAAGAGCGAGAAGTGTCACCAGAAATGGTAGAAGCAAAACGATACAATCATCTGAAAATGGCTGAAAGGACCTAGAACACTGATGTATGACGAAACTGGAGATCCGAATGATCATGCATCCAACTTCTAGTGGGATATTAAAATGATTTTGATGGATCCAAAGTTATGGAGTCTATACTTCGGAAGAACCTTATACGGATCTGTCTGATACTATTCGATACTGGTTGGCAAGTTTACCCCCCAAAAGCATAGGATGCTTTGAAGAGTTATGTCTGAAATTTTGCAATAGCTTCATACAAAAAAAAAAGATTCTAACAACAAGAGTGTAACATCCCGGAATATCAAGAGTAAAGTTGAAGGGCTAAAAGAGTAAATTGGGAAGGGGAACTCGGCGAGTCAATGGGGGGAATCGGCGAGTAGGGTCGCGACTTTGGTCGCGTGTTAAGTGGCCGACTCGGCGAGTCAGCGGATGGACTCGGCGAGTAGGCGCTGAGTGGAGAAAACCCTAAATCCGGAGGATGAGCCCTATTTAAAGGACATTATACCCTCTCCCCAGCCTCTTTACCCCCTGTAGAAGTCTAGAAAGCCCTGAGGCGTGATTTTGAGGGATTAGAGTGCAATTGGAGCTTGGAGAAGTGTTTGTTGAAGAAATCTTGAAGGAGAAGAGACTTGAATCAAAGGGCTTTGCAAGGATCCGGATTAATCTTCTCTTGGAGCTTCCTTTTGAGGTATTATTTCATTGTTTGAGCTACTATTATCTAGATTCATCATTTTTGGAGGTGTTAGAGATCATATCCTTTGGTGTATTGGAGTTTAGAGGTTAGATCTGAGGTTGCTACCTCAGATCTGGAATGGAAAAGGGTTAAAATGCATAAAAGTCCCTGCTTTTGAGTTGTTGGTGGAGCTATCTTGTCCCAAGCCCAAACCCTAGAGTGAAAATGCCTAGATCTCCTTGGATTCACGTAAAGTTTGCCACTTTACATGATGGATGGCCTTAGGAAGGGTAAATCTATGGTTTGGATCATCTACATGGGTTGGAAAGCCTCGGTATGGATTCAGACCCGGTGATACTCGGCGAGTCACATGGGTAGACTCGGCGAGTTGCTTGAAGATAGGCTGGAACTCGGCGAGTTGGAAGAACAACTCGGCGAGTTGGATGAAGATGGCCTGGAACTCGATGAGTTGGAAGAACAACTCGGCGAGTAGGTTGAAGATAGCCTTAGACTCGACGAGTCTGTTCTTGGACTCGGCGAGTCTTGTCGAGGAGTCCTAATCTTTTCTGGTTGAGCCGAGAATCGGTGAGTCAAGGGATGACTCGTTGAGTTGTGTGCGAGTGGACTCAGAGTTGTTGGACTCGGCGAGTCTCGGGGTGACTCGGCGAGTTGGGTCGCGGATTGAAGGAAATTCTGAGCATGGGGACTCGGCGAGTCATCAGGTTGACTCGGCGAGTAGAGTCAGTCAGGGGTTGACTTTGACTTTGACCAAGGGTTGACTAGTTGTCTTCCAGGGGTATTTTGGTAATTATTGAGTTCAGTGCCTTGGTGTTGTTCAGTGGAGGAGTTCGCGTCGGAGTTGGAGCGGCGGGATCTTATCTTTTCAGCCGGCAGTTTCGAGGTGATTTATCCTCACTATATCAACAGGGTCTAAGGCACCAAGGCTGGCCCTTTATCGGATTGAGATCCGGGTATTTGTTGTTATGTTATTACCTTGATATGTTTGCATCCTGGTAGCTAGGATGGTATATGTTAGAGACCCGGTTAAGGTCGGTTCCCTGATATGTAGGGTGATGCTATGCTAGTGACTGGTTAGGTCGGTATCCTGGTTAGGATGATGGTATGTTATGCGATTTGTTTGATCGGTTTGTTGACTGTGAATTGTTATATGATTGTATGTTTATGTGCACATGGTTGTTTGGATTGGAGTTGGGTTGAGGCAGATCCTGCTTTGTGCTGTAGGCCAAGATACCCAGGGCGGACCGGTTGTCCCGAAGGCCCAGCGAGCGGTCCGGATAGGCTGTAGGCCCCAGGAGGACGGACTAGACATACCGAGGCTCGGAGAGTGGACCAGGCCGACTGAAGGCCCGGCACGGGCGGACCAGTCATACTGTAGACTCAGAGAGTGGACCGGGTGGATTGAAGGCCCGGTGCGGGCGGACAAATCACACTGTAGACTCGATGTATATGGCTAGACTTGGAGGGTGGACCAGGTGGACTGTTGGCCAGTGCGGCGGACCAGTCACACAGTAGACCCGAAGTGCATGGCTGTTCTGTGATCGGATATGTTATGGCATGTTATGCGTGTATGGTATATGTGGTTGGTATTTTGGGGATATCTCACTAAGCTTTCAGGCTTACAGTTGTGGTTTAATGTTTTTCAGGTTCTTCAGGAGACCGTGGCAAGGCAAAGGCGTGATCGTACCGCTCCTCGTGTTTTTGTCGTGATGTGATTCTGGGAATACTTTAAATAAATTGTGTTGAAAACCTTTTTGTGATAACTTTAATGGAATCGGATTGTTTTTGAAAAATTTAAATTGGTTGGAATTTTTCGGTCGTTACAAAGAGCATGCAATATTCGCTTGTCGACAAAGGGAATGGGAGTTCAATAGAGCTTACTTCAAATGATTCAACAAAATCAGTCGAAAAATGCAAACAAGAGACGATCCCATGATCATAGTCACTTTCACTTACGGGTTTCTAGAGGGGGATTTGTTTTGTAAATTGGTAGGTAGGGATTGGGTAAATGCAAAAGAAATGATAGGTAAACTCAATAGTTTCCTTAGACAAAAAACAGAAAATGCCAAAAAAAAAGGAAGAATGGAGGGAAAAGCAGCCATGAGGGGAGGAATAAGAGAAGAATGGACCAAACAACACCATGTGCTGTTCATTAATAACAACACTCATTTCTAGTCAAAATCGAAAGTACACATAGAGAGGAAGAAGCAAGTAATACGATGGATACCAGTCGTATAGATAAGAAACATATGAAGTATACACCCCCCACGGGATCAAAAAGAGAAGACAACAATGATAAAAGAGGAAGTACATCCAGGATCCAAACAAGTTTTTCAATTTCCATAAAAAGCTAGGCCACGCGACCGAAGATTATAAGAGCCTAAAAAGATAGAAAGGGAAAAGTCAAACATCTAGAAGATAAGAGGATCGAGCCCCAAGAAAGGAAGAAGGAAGAGAAGCCAACAATAAGTTAACCAAGAAGCGCAAGGCAGTTAACAATATTGAGTTTAACCTTCATGACCCGATACTGTTCGACCACCATGGTACCAAGCCATTGGTTATTGTGGAAATAGTAAGAAGGACGTTAATACATAGAATCAATGTAGATAATGGGAGCTCAGTCAACATTATCTACGAACACTATTTAAAATACCTTCCAATAGACGTCCATAACTACATACAACTGCCACGTCGGCGGTAGTGGGTTTTGCAAGTCAATATGTATGGCCAGTGGGATGAGTATCATTACCATTCACATTGAAGGATTATATGGGATCAATGCAGCAAACCATTATGTCAAAGTTCATCGTAACAACGGCACCAACAGTACATGGTCTGCTCAAATTCCCTTCCGATGAGGGAATCATAATAGTCCATACTACAATAATGGGACCCCCAAAATGCAGCCATTTCGTGCAACCCAACGTAGCCAAACCAATCATAGAAGAAGGAAGTGCATATGAGAACACCAAAGGAGTGGTCATTAATGAGAAGTACAAAGAACAAAAGATCAAAATAGGTGCAGAACTACCTAAAGGTTTACAAGAAGGTTTAACCGCTTTGTTAAAATAATATAAATACACGTTTGGATGGAAACATGAAGATATAGTGGGGATCCCCAGGTCATTGATAAAACATTGACTCAATATCAACCCCACTCATACCTCATTGTGCAAAAGAAATGCATAATGGAAAAAGAAAGAAATGAGATAGTGAACAAAGAGGTAAAAGACATGGTAGTAGCAGGAGTTATGAGGGCTACACAGTTTCCCAAAGGGATAGAAAACTTGGTGTTAGTGAAGAAACATGACGGCACCATGAAAATGTGTGTCAATTTCACAGACCTCAATATGGAATGCCCAAAGGATAGCTATCCCCTTCCATAGATAGAACAAAAGATTAAGTTGTTAGGCGGATTTAGGTGGAAATCTCTTTTAGACGCTTACAAAGGATACCACCAGGTGAAAATGGCAATAACATATGAAGATAAAACAACCTTCCACAAGGAGAAAGGAACTTTATGTTACACAAAGATGTCGTTCGGACTGAGAAACGCAGGGGCCACATACCATAGATTAGTAAATAAGGTATGTAAACAACAAACAGAAAGGAACATCAAGGTGTATGTTCATACATGGTAATCAAAAGCAAAGGTCGGGACGATTTCTAGAAAGAAAAAGAGGAGACTCTAAAACAGTTAAGACAAACCAATATGAAACTCAATCCTAAGAAATGTATGTTCCGGATGCAAAAGGGAACATTCATCGGTCATGTCATAACCACAACAGGAATAGAAGCAAATTTGGAGAAGGTAAAAGCATTATGTCAAAACCACAACAGGAATACAAGCAAATTTGGAGAAGGTAAAAGCATTACTGAAGGAACAGACATCGAAGACGGTGAAAGACATATAGAGCTTGAATGAAAAGCTAGCAGCACTAGGAAGGTTCTTGTCAAAGTCATCAAAACATACCTTGCCTTTCTTTCAAGCACTAAAGGCGCATACAGGGAAGAACAATATGGAATGGTTGGAAGAAGTCGAAGAAGCACTCCAGAAGTTAAGGCAACATCTCTTAAGTTTTCCAACGTTGGCAAGTCTGGTCGCCAATGAACTACGCATCCATACTTATCGACAAGTTAGGAAGCAATCACTACATTTCTAGTGGCCGAAAAAGATAAGAAACAGATGCTAGTCTATTTCATAAGTTAGGTGTTGCAAGGGGCTGAGTGAAATTACTCTATAATCAAATAGTTAGTATTGTCTTTAATCTTTGCAGGTAGACAACTACGCTAATACTTTCAAGCCCACTCGATTCGAGTACCGACTAACCAACCAATCAAACAAATCCTAACACAACCGGAAATGTTAGGAGGAATGACTAAATCGGCGATCGAGCTAGGAGAGCATGACATCGACTACAAACCAAGAGTTAGTATAGGTCAAACTTTGGCAGATTTCCGGAAAGAAATACTTGAAGATCAAGCTCAGACAGTGACGCATGTGAACGAAGCCCAACTGTTATCACCGAGCCAAACCCCTATAACAGACAAGGAGTCAAAGTAATGGCCACAACATACCGACGGATCCTCGATTAATGATGGTTCATGTAACGCTAGTTTCCAGGTATTTACATTGTTGGCCTTGCTTTGTATTAACTTTTCCATTTTGGTCCCAAACGCCATGTGTTGGGAATGGAAACCTAGGTGTTGGAACGTCAAGAGTAAGTTTGTGGACGCTAGGCATTCGTACGCAACAAACCCTAATTTTTAGGTTTTGCACCCTATTTAAAGGCCATTATAGCCTCAAAACGTTTCTTATCTCCATATTTCGTCCCTTATAACCCTCCTTTCAAAACCCTAAGTGAGTATGAGTGTTTTGAAGCCTTGGAGTAGTATTTTGGTATCATTTTAGTGTTCTTGGTGGAGAAGGAAGATCTTTAAAGTGTTGGTCTTGCTCTCTAGCCTTTGGATCCGGACGCTTGGCATCTTGGATCGCCTTTTGGAGGCATAAAGTTTAGATTTTGATCACTTTTTTTAGATCTTTCTTAAGCGTAGTTTTATGTTCTTTTTGTCCCAAGAAGTTGACTTTTGTGAGCTTAGAATGCTCCAAAGGTTTGTGCTATCCTTTCAAGCATTTTGGAGGGTTTAAAATCATAAAAATGCAAGCTTGGACCTTGATACTCTTCTATCCAAGAGTTTTGGAACTTTTGAGTGTGATTTAAGTTAGATTTTGGTGTTAGGCTCTTTGTAGTCATGCAAAGTCATAAAGATTGCAAATTTATGACTTTAGACGTTCTTTTAACATTGTTCTGAAGTTTGAACGTTAGGTATTAAGCCTTTAAGACATTGGTTAAGGATTTGGGATTATGTGGTTACGTCAGGCGTTTGATTTAAAACATTGGGCATTCGGACGCCATGCGTCATTTAGTGGACACCAGGCGTTCTCTTAGAAGCCCATTGGATCAATTTATGGCCTTGGGTCAGTTAGGGTTTGGGGCTTAGACTAGTTGGGTCTTGTAGGGAAACGGGAAATTGGTCTTTTGACCTTAATAAGATGAAGGATGAGTAGACCATTGGTATGGGATAAAACCTTTAGTTATTGGTTGGAGTCGTTTCTGGATTATGTTTAGTGTGAGAAGCAGTGTTCGTAGCAGATCGAGTGTTGATTCAGCTATCTTCAGTTAGAGGTAAGTTTTCCTCACTATACTTGTGGGTCGAAGGCACCAATGTCAGCCCACTGGATTATGTATTCTGGTATAGCGGGTGTTGTTACGCAGTAGGTGAGTTGTTAGATCTGCCTGTTTGTCTGACTGGTTGTTTGATTATTTGTTTGTTGAATACGTGTTATTTGTCATGTATGTGTCGGCATAGTATGGTTGGGGTTGAGGTTGTACTGCTATGTGCGGTAGCCAACAAACCCGGGAGTAAACCAGACATAAGTGTGGCCCCAAGGGCAAGCCAGACTAATGTTGTGGGCTCGGGAGCAAGTCGTACATAAGTTGTGGGCCTCGAGAGCAAGCTAAACTTATGTTGTGGGCTCGGGAGCAAGTCAGATATGAGATGTGGATCCCGAGGGCAATCCTGACTCATAGTGTGGGCTTAGGGGTAATCCACTATGTTAGTTGTGGACCCAGTATATGATACTATATGTTGTATGTTGGTATTTTGGGGGAACTCACTAAGTTTTGTGCTTACAGTTTTCAGTTTATGTTTTAGGAACTTCTAGCTCGAAAGGGAAAGGCCGGTCAGATCGCACAACATCTACCTATGATTTTCTGCGTCACGTGATTTTGGAATTTTGTACTATGATGATTTGTTACTATGATATACTCTCGTCTATTTTGATATGATTATCATATGAATGAAATGAATTTAAAAATGAAAATTTTATCTGAATTTTAGCTGAATTTTTATGATGTTACAAGTTGGTATCAGAGCCTTGGTGTGATGGTACGGGTATTCTTAGGCATGTCTGAACTCAAACTGAAGGTTTGGTAAGTTTTTCATAAAATAAATGTTTTAATAAATGATTTTCTAATAAAAAAAATGGGTGGTGCATGCAATCATCCGAACTCAAGTAATTGATTCCCAGAATACTCAAACATGTGCCTATTGTTTATGCTTTTGAGCTTCTAAATCTTTACTGATAGTGAGACATAATTTCATTGCAAGTTCAGTTTTCGTTGCATAATTTCGTATTTCTCCTTTTCATCACTTTCATGCACCCTCTAGTTGATGCTAAATTTGGCGTTTTATAATATTCATGTTATTCATTCTATTATTTTTTTTATATTGAATATTATTATTTGATCTTAATTACATTAATTAAGTCCTTCAATATTTTTGAGTAAACATATGGTATCAACGACATGATTTTTAAGGGTTTGATAAATAAAAACGTAAAACTACTTATTTTCAAATAAGATAAAAGAAAAAAAAACGTTTGACCATTTAATTGTTAAAAAGATTGAAGAAATAATTGATAAAGCAATTTTTTTTTTTTTTTGTATTTTTCTATTTCCGAGATTGAAAGTTTATTTGGTTTTATACAGCATACACATAGAGCTTAAAATTTATGTATTGAAAGGAAATTGATGCAGATGAAAATCATGAAATTAAAGAACAAATTGTGAGATAAATTAGCAATCGATTTAGAATAAAGACGTATGGTAAATATTTTAAGAAGATGAAACTTCGTTATCTTCCACAATTATCCACCCCTTAACTTAAAGTCTTAAACCCTACGAGATCTTTATCTTATTGCCTAAAAAACCATTATTTCCCATAAAAACATAAAAAAACCAAAAGAAAAGAATTAAGATCAAGGACGAGTGTTTTTATTGCAGAGGCTATAACCCAAAAGTCCCAAAATATTTACACCTTTTCAAAGCCTCCCAACACCAAAATCCCATCCAAAACTAAAACATTATTTAAAACAAAAAAAAAAAAAAATATACAAAAAAACCCCCCAAACCCCCCAAAAAAAATATATCAACCACCACCACGATTCACCGCCCTACCACCACCACCATCGCCGCCACATTTACAACAAACAAACTTCACCGGAACCGAACACATGTCATCAATCCCCACACACCTCGTGTGTTGCCACACCCCACACCCATCACACGCCAACATCCTCTCTCCATCATCATCCTTCGCCCCACACCGACAATCCAACGTCCACGTCTCCACCCCTCTCTCCATTCGGTACCGAGTCAACCCGCTCTTCCCGTTCCCAACACACTTCCCGCTAACTGTAATTGTATTAATATTATTATTATTATTGGACCCGATTAAGAGCTTGATTTGGGTGGACTCATCGACACCTCCATATCCAACAAGCTCATCGGCTTCAAACCTTCTAAGAACTAAATAAACATCTTGGAAAGCTTTCGAGGATTCGGTTTTTAAGTCATGGATTGTTGCGTTAGAGGAAAGGATTAAATGTTCGGGAGGTGGGTTAATTGTGGTTGGTTCTTCCGTGAGTTGGAGTTTGCAGTTTAGGATTAGGGAATGCGGGTTTGAGTTTGGGAATTGGTGTTCGGGGTGGTAGTTTTTTACAAATTGTTTGCAGTCGAGGATTTTTTGAGCGGAGGAGGTTTGGTTTTGGTTTGTTATGTGATTTGGGGTTGTTTGTTGAGGAGGACGGAGTAATGATTCGTATAAGAATCTTAGATCTCGTAATAAATGATCTTCCGAAGGGCAATTTGGGAATTTTGGATTGTTGGTCATCGAGATTGAATTCACGCTTCCCGGTTCCAACCTACATTGATTACTTTCTTGTTTTAGTATTGTACTTTCGAAATCAACAAAAATTATAACATAAATAAACGAAGGAATAATGACAGAAAAGCCCTTATGTTTGACAGATATATACGAATTTGTCCTTTTGAGGATTTTAGGTTTATTAAAACCGAATGCTTGCAACTTTTTTTCAGTTTTACCCTTTTGTGTATTTTTGGTATATTAAAAACCTTAGGGTGCGTTTGGTTGTGGAAAGCTGTTTTAATTTTCCAAGAAAATGTTCAGAAGATAAAGTTTAGTTTTCATTTCAGTTTTCAATAAAAAATTTAGAAAACATGTTTGGTTGGAATTGGTGGAATTTTCATTTTCTATCTTAGAAATTTTAGAAAATTTTGGAAAACTGTAAAAATCACTTTTCTAATTTACATACAATTTGGAAAACAGAAAATGTTCATTTTCTTGGAAAATTTTTGAAAATGTTCGGTTTTACCTTTTTTTAAAAGCCCTTAAGTTTGGTTTTTCAATTCATTAGAGCCCTTATGTTAGACACAAATGTTCGCTTTTACCATGTAAATTTACAAAAAAGGTAATTTAAAAAAAAAAAAAAAAAGTTGCAAGTATCCGGTTTTAGTAACCTAAAATCCGCATAATTCTTCGTAACTTAAGGGCTTTTATGTCATTATCCCATAAACGAAAGTAGGATACTATAATAAACAAACTTAAAACAAAATTTAGAACTAACCGATATTCGATAGAACCGGAATCCGGATTCAAACGCGCGTTAACCACCATCCCATCCGCCGCTTGTTTCCCTTTCAACTCCTTAAGACAATAATCCAAAAGCTCAGGCCGACCCACCCGACAGACCGCACCACGTAGGGACCGCCAACTAACCCAGGCGGACCCACTAACCGCGCGTAAAACCCTAAACATTGCCTCCTCAACACGCAATATATCACCCATACTCCACGCACACAACACCCTCGAATCACTCAATTTAGCCTTCTTTGAAGAGCAAAAATCATCCTTGTTAGCATCGTGTATTAGGGTTGTTAGGTATTGGAAAAGGTCTCGAAAAGTTAGGAGTTTGTGATCGGATAAGGATTGGTAGAAGGAAATCGAATCTTGGAGATGTGTTCTTGGTTTACGGGGTTGGTGTGATAAGGTGGATAAGGGTGTGTTTGCTAGGGTTTCGATAGCAGTGTTGTAGGCTTCGAGGGTAATTCCGTAACTTCCCGCACCGAATTTGTAACCCCAGTCTCCGTACCATGGATGACCCTTGATTATTGAGTGGAGTAGTCGGAAGTCTAAACCGTATTTTTTTGATACGTCCATGACACTCACTTGTCTGTGTCATTGAAATACAAAGTAATTTTGTTAGAATTGGGTTAAAAAACAGAAAAGTAAAATGTATTTCACCATTTAATAAACTTAACAGCTTAACCATTTTCTTATGATTAAACAAACCATTATACCTATTTAAACTGTTTAAAAGTATCATTTTTCAGTCACTTTGTTTTCTAAAAGTTTAAAACTAGGAAAAAGAAAACAAGAGTGATTAAGCAAACCACTATACCAAATAACGACTGTTTAAAAGTACCATTTTTCAGTCACTGTGTGTTCAAAAAAACTTTACAATTAAAAAAAAGAGCTTTACAGCATTTTCCCTACTAAACAATTGCAAAATTCAATAAACTTGTTATTCATTCTATTATTGATTTTGACTTTGAAAAATCCTTGTATTCAACTTCAATTCTTATTGCTTTATGCAACTGAAAAACCCAAAAATGGAAGAAAAAAATAACAAAAACACAACTAAAATGGAGAGATTCCTAACCTGACTCCAAGAACTTTACAAAGTCGATCCCAAAAGTCCATGATATGAGTGCCTGAAAGGACCCTTGACCCACCTTCTCTCCCATTGACTCTAAGAAGATGCCCATAACCATTTACATGAACTACACCATGTAAAAGATGATTGGTATCATCCAATTGGTTATACATCCAATCCTCTATATCTTCGGTAGTCATCACATGGTTGCATGTCTTACACCTACAAAACCTCAAAATCAATACACATACACTTTGATGAATGATACATACACAAGTATTTTAAACTATGGATTACATATAGCACTAATTGGATACTTGGGATACATGGTTTTTATTTATGATTTCGGTTTCTTTGTGTAGAATTCTCATGAGATAACAAGAAAAACAAACAGAGACACATACACACACACACAGAGATCAGACCTTGAGTCAGATAAATGTAGGGAAGCACCACAACCAGCACATGACTTGTTGTAACCACCAATGGAAGCCCCATCACCCTTTATTATGAAATGGTATCTCTTTCCACATACAGGGTTCCCGCTCCACCCTTCATATACATATAACAATCCAGTTATACCAAGTCTTTGTATATATTAAGTGAATTATTCTTTATAACACAATATCTCTTTCAAGCCTAATCGCCAAAATACAACATAAATGAAATAAACACAATGAATAAAACACAGATTCATCTTATCTGAGAGAAGGTGTCATGTGTCATGAAAGGAGTGATCTGATATTTAGTAGTAATAGTTTAAAGTAGATAAAAAAAAATTAATCGGATTCATGTAATGTTTGAGCATGTAAAACCTAATAAAACAAGAATGAGCTAACAAATTTCGTATTGAAACCGGATCAAAGCAAAATGACTTGGAGTTATCGACAAACCGTTGCCTAAACACTACGAATAAACAAAAATCAAACGAGATCGGAGAGAATTTGGAACAAATAAGCACAGATACAGAAAAATTTGCCGCCGGAAAATCGATGATGCCTAAACGAAACGCCGGTGATTCTCGAACAGATACCATGTCGATGATCGGAAAAGCAATCACCAATCAATCAGTATCGATCTTCAGACCCTTGACTAGATCTAGTACTTAAATTTAATTAATCATTCAAGGAGGGAGATGGAAATACGATCTGGGAATTTCAAGGAGAATACGCTAATGGAAACGTAAAGATGGAGATAGATAGAAAATGGAAAAAGAGGTAAAGACAAGGTGAAAGTACGACTCTCAAGCACATCAAGAAACACTCAATACGACGTCGGTATGACATAAATATAATATATTAAATATTTATGAATAAAACAAAATAAACACAATAATATAATACCAAGTTTATTAAATAAAAATAAAAATATATCTTATCTAAAAAAATCAAGTGATTTGAAATAAAATTTGTTTCAACTTTTTTAGCTAAAAGTACGTGACTAAAAAGACACGTACCAAACAAGAAGACCCACGAATGTCGTTAATGTCACCAAGTAATGTGTCAGCATCAATCATATCTACCCGGATGACAAACCCCCCACATGACCATGACTTTTAAATTATTATTATAATAATACAACTGTTTATTTTATTATTTTATTAATAAAATAATTATTTTTATTATTAGTTTATCTTTGACAAAATTGATGATTAGCACTAATTAAGCTTTCAGCAGCCATACAATCGAAATTATCATCATTAATTAATCACCAATTTTCCCGCCAAGCCAGCTGGCAATATTAAAGACGCATTGAGAATACGAGAAATTTGAGATCTAATTTGATTTTGGATATTTCGAGAACGCAACAACCAACCAAAAGCAAGAAAACATGCAAAAGATGACCGAGTCAAACTGAATCGGATTCGGTCGAGTTGAGTTAACTCACCAACAACTCGGCACTGATCGCAATAAACCGACCTAGATCTGATCACGTCTTCCTCCACCACATCGAGGCAAACAGACGCATCGCCACCGCCCACGGCGGAGCTCGTCTGTTCCCCAACCCGGAACAGGATCTGCCACGTCAGCAGATGCGGTAGGAGAGACGACGGCGGGGGTAGGAGCGCGTGCCGTAGCAAAAACTCACGGACGCTGGTACGGAAAGGGGCCGTCGGCGTCAAATCGCCGGAGGGGAAAGTTAGAAAATCGTTGAGGTCGGCGGTTACTCTTCTTTTCATCCTCTTTAATGGACGGCCGTTGACGACCATTATTTGAAACGTCAGATCCCGGCGAGTGAAAAAGGAATCAAAAACGTCGTACACTGGAATGAAGAAGAAATTGTTGGAAAGAGAAAAGGGAATTTGTGAAAAGGAAAAGAGGCGTAAATTAGGGCTTGAAGTATTGGTTGATTTAATGGAGTCGTGCGAGAGGGGGAATAAAATCGAAGGAGTAGAGTCGGTTTCGGAGGTGGAGAGAGTCAAGTGCTATGAAAACGATTCTTTAAAGGGATTTTGAATTTATCCGTTTGACGATTTATGGCAACTTCATTAATCTAATCAATTAGATTTAAATCAAATTTCAACTTACACCTTAATCATTAAGTTTCAATACTATTTAAAATATTCATTTTTATGGGAAATTGAGTGATCTAACTATTAATTATTGTGATTTACTTTTTTAAATTACATGTTTGAAATTTTTTTAAAATTAATCATCTTCTTCTCTAGAATTAGATCATTCCGGGATTAATGTATTTGGTATGACCCATGCCGATTGGGATTAGGTTGTGGATATATATCATTACAAAAGTTATTATGGAATGCATACATGAATATCATCATATTTCAAACTAAGTGGGCAAATAAGATATCGGATTTGATTCTGATGGGTTTGAGCTTTTGTGGTTTTTAACTAATCTGAAACAAGAAGAATAGGTCCGAAAGATTAATGTGCCCAAATTATATAGTTTTTAGTGTTAGTAAGGACCAAAGTATTAGATAATTAGTTTTTTTACTGTCTTGTGTTATTCTACAATGAAAATTAGTAGTTCGAACACACAGAACAGAACACACTGAACATGTTGGAAATGCAACAAACTACATCGGAATCCGAAGAACAAGTCTAGAATGTTCAACACAGTGTGTTCCAGATAACCAGTTACATACCATAATTATTTTGAAATTAAATTTTCTTTGTTTTTTTCCAGCATGACGATGTATTTATACTTCTCTCAATATTTTGCAAACCCACAATTGTTGTGAATATTCTTACTAAACCAAGAGCCTAACTGCCATACGAGGCTATGTTCCGAAAGAAGTGTTTTTGTAGGTAGTTTGATATTTTTTGTCACGGTACAAAAAATCATTTGCTTTTACATTACGTATTTTGAAGAATTTATAACAAACCCTCCAAGCCCAATACAGGAAATGGTTTTTAAGATTGATGAGTACGAGTTGATGTTTGGGAAGAGGGAATTATGCATTATCACGAGCTTTTGGTTTGGTGAATATTTTGCAACCTCAAATTCCGGTCACGCCTTCGGATTACGTGTGTTTCCTAGGGATCTATTTGCACATAGTATTATTATTTAAAACATATTTAAATTTATGTAATTATTAGTTTTTATAGTAGATTTAAGAGTTTCAAACATTGTGCCATTATTTTCGAAATAAATACAATTTATTTTTCAAATACCATGATCAATAAATCATAACTAAACACAAAAATGAATGCACTATAAATAACCAACCTTTAATCTATTTATTTAAAGAAAAAAAACCAAAAAAGTTACTCTGAAATTAGAGTCTGGAATTTCTCCTGTATTTTGAACTTCTTTGAACTTCACTCTGAAACACATTGTTTCGAACAAAGCGGTCATTTCACCAAAAAAAAAAAAGTTTTTTTATCAAAAGAAAATTATTTATATTGGTTAGGTTACTCAATTTCCTCATTCTATTATAAGGATAAATTAGTAAAAATGTATTTAAATAAAAACCTTAAAAAGAAAGTAAACTATAGAAAGTAATATCAATAAAGGTTTTTCTAGCCCAACGGTATCAGGTGTTATTTGTCTTCTTGAGATTGAGAGTCTAAAATACCTAATGGGACATAAGTGGAATTAGAAGTAATTTATAATTAGATTAGATTTTTCGTTACAAAATAAAATAGAAACTAATATCATCTTTTAATTTTTTATATAAATTGCCAAAAAAATAAGCGGTTACATGATCGTCAATGTAGAGAAATTAGTGCTTTGCCCCTCCTCCCTCTCTCGTTGGTGCCTCCTAGCACGGATAAAACGAATGCCTCTTCATATCCTTATTTGTTGCATCCTTCCACCGCAAAACCTACCACAATCCCCCATCCATCCTTCATTAATGCCTCCTACCACCACCGGCGAGAACCATCATCCTCATGAAAATATCTTTATGCCTAAGAGTCATTATAGAATGATATTTTGTTAATGACATATGATCTTATAGTGACAAACTTTATAGAAATCTAATATTAATTGATTAATTATTAGATGAATATGATTATTAATAAATATAATCAACACTTGTAGTTAATTCAAAAATTATTATTTTATGAAAATAATATTTTACCAACATATAGGGAATTATTGGTTTTAGGTAATAATAATAAAATGGAACATTTAACTATTTATATTCATATATTATGAATATATAATTCATGTACAGATGGACACTTTGAGTAATCCTCTAATTGACATATGGAACTAGTTAGTTAGTATTTTAAGTGAAGTCAAAACCAACTTTGACTAGTTTGTAGTCAAATTCGTAGGTCCATCTTTATTGGAAGAAGGTTGATTGTCGGTTCATCTCTTTCGCCCATACTTGTCCTTAGAGGCCATGCTTTGACTTGTTAGATGGTATGGTCCCTTCCTACACATGTCATGGTATATAAAGAAGAGTATGTGACAAAAACTAGCTAATTGTTTCACACTCTTGTCTTTTCTCTCCAATTTTCGATAACAAACGTTCCCTCCCTCTCCACTTTGTCTTGCAATTTGGTGTAAGATTTAAAGTTTCATAAAGTGCTTCTATTTAATGCTAATTTAGTATAAGTCTTAATAGCTTAAGAACAACTTATATACAAGTGAAGACTAGCATGTTTTAGTGGTTGATCCTTTCTTGGTGGATACATTATATATAGCCTCTTTTTTGGAGCTTCATGTCATCTTCATTAACTTTCAATCTCCCATGAGAATCAAAGACTTCAAATGCTGTAATATTTTGCTTTCTATGTTTAATTTAATATTTTCATGATTGCAAATGATCGTTGGTGGGTTAAAATGGTTTTAAGTTTATTATAATTTTAAAGCTTTTGTTGTCGTTATTAGCGTTTGTGAGAAAACAATTTTGAATAAAACCCAACATGTCATCATACTTAGATTTGTCAAGTAAGTCTTCATCATATTTATGTATTTTTAATTTGTAATTTCACTTCTTTTGCACTCATATTGGGATGTATCCTTATAAATAGAGATAATTAAATTAATTTTTCTGTTATGCTTCTAATTGGTTCCTTGGTGATGTTTCTGATATGTTATCTAGTTTGTGGTGGGCAAAGAAAGTAAGTTCTGGAAACACAATGGAATGCACATATGATGCTTGATTATTTGTCTCAATATAATAAGTAAGTTTTAAGTTGTGAATGTATAACTTTTTGTGTATATTTTTTGTATTAAACTATGAAAATTATATTAATGTGTGATTTTTATTTATTGAATGTGAATTATGAATGTATGAATTTTTGTGAATGTTTACATTTTTTGTATAGTATAAATGTTACGAATATTTACTAATTTCATACTTGGTTTGCCTTAAACTGTAAAGAAGGTATGAATGGTTTATTTTTTAAACTATGGATGGTTTATTAAGTTGTGAACATTGTTTAAACTTAAACATAAAAATGATGATTTTGACCTTCCTTTCCAAAAAACAAGACTTTTACCTCATTGTATCATATATGTTACTATGAAAGTTTAAGATTAGTTACTGATAACGTGCCTCCTAGCCACGTTAGAAGATCTAATGATGCCAATGCCAAATCTCCTAGAACATGTAACAACCCAATTTTCGAAAAAAAAAAATAAACTTTTGTTTTCATAACATCAACCATAGTAAATATAAAAATCCCAATACATATCCATGTTATTTTGAAAATTCAATGTACAATGGACCAAATGGAAAACACCAAAGAATGCAAGTCTCGTCATCAAGTCGGACCCTTGACCTTATCAATGGAAGTACCTGAATGCCTCGTCATCAAGTCGGGCCCATGCACAAGCTTAGTGATTTCCCAATCACACAAAACATATAATCACATATTGTCATGCTCATACATATACATACAATTTGCCATGGACTCCCTCCATGGTCTTCAACGGAATGCCATGGCTACCCCATGATCTTATATCCTAATGTCATGGGCTCCCCCCATGGTCTTGACAAGTGTCATGAGCTCACCCCCATGGTCTTCACATAAGTCTCTACGTAAATCAAATAACATACCATTTCCCATAATATACAACCATATCATGTCAAATAATGGGTCGGCCTTGGTGCCTTTGACCCATGAGTGTGGAGAGAATACTCACCTCAAATACTAACAGTAGCTGAATAGGTCCCCGTCTCCGAGTATCAGCTCCACTCAATCCCTAAACATAAGCAACTCCTTAGATTTAACACAAAACTTCAAACCCTGAAACATCCCAAAAATATGATCCAAAAATTTTAATTCATAAATCAAACCATAGTGACCCAATCATCTCATAAAATCATACGTGAAAATATCAAACATCATATCAAAACACTGTATCAAAAATCACATGTCCAAATATCAGATTAAATCATCCCATGCTAAACATTGTGGTGTGTGCGATGCAGTCATCCCGAGCTCTTCCCCTTACTATCGGACGTACCTGAAACCAAAACTGAAAACTGTAAGCATGAAGCTTAGTGAGTCTCGCTAAACTACCACATACCATACACATGTCATACAACTAGGAGATATGGGCCCCGCCCACACTTAAGGAGATACGGGCCTCGCCCACACTCCACTATCTAGGAGATACGAGCCTCGCCCACACTCTATGAGATATAGGCCCCACCCATACTCAGCTAACTAGGAGATACGGGCCCCGCCTACACTCCGCTGACTATGAGATACATGTTGGGTTTTAAGCATTATAACACTCCTATGATGCACATGCAACCCTAGATGCTTTGGATCTATTTTTTTCTCTAATTATATATGTATTTTCAATTGTCCAAAGCATACATCCTAACTAGCATACAATATAGAATATACAACATAAAACTCAAGTTAGATGAATACCTCTTGATGTAGTTTATAGTTCTTGGCATTAGAAAGCTTTAGCACCTCAAGTGTGATGCCTCTAATGTGTCACAAACACCAAATGCAAGAGGATGCTTCAGAGAATAGGCTAGTTAGCTCGAAATCGATTATCACTCTCTTAGAATGAATGAGCAACCGATTTTAGCTCTAGGGGTTGCTTTTATAATGTTACAAAGGCTAGGGTTTTATCCATGCAAACCCTAATGCACTATGACCCGTCATATTACTTAGGCTCCATAGGTTAAACCTCCATGGACTATCATATTGGTTTAGCCCATCCTAAACAACCATGGATCATTGGCCCACACTATAAGAATCATTGATTTACTTAATCAGTCCCCGTATATTTAATCAGTCTCTTTTTATCACTAAATTAATTCCAAATTAATTCTTGATCAATACTAATTAAATAATATGATTTCTCAATTAACATATTATACTTATAATATATTAATAAATCATAAATAACCTTATTCTCAAAAGTCTATCCTATCAAACTGCACTGGTGAAGGCAACCCAAAAGGACCATGCTACTATCGGGTCAAGTACATCCCAATTATAGTTATGGGCTTAGACACCTAATCCAACAGTCTCCCACTTGGATAAGTCTAATAATTATAGCTACCAATGCATCTTCGAAATTCGATTAGAAATCGTAGCTTTCAAAAGCCGTTGTCGAACTCTGACCTAGTCAGTGACGCGTCCTTTAGATAAAGGATCGTATAATCGTCTGTTCTTCAAGATATCATGCACACAAATACATGGAACATAGTCATACTTATTGTCCTGCAGTTTGTTTCCCGATTTCCAATTTGTCTGACATAGAACATAATTAAACACATCAATTTAGTTATGACCAAGCCCGACACATAAGTCAAAACAAATCATCGAGGGGCCCAAGATATCGCTTTTAATCCTCTTAGGAAAAAAGGAACAGATAAACTTTGACATTGTATGCTTGTACTGACTACTCGTTAAATCATGCACAAAGATACTTTTCATAACATCAAGTTACAGATGCGTTTTCAAATCATCAATGCACAACCAACTCGTAGCCAACAACTCAGATATCTTGGTTTGAAGATTATATGATATTATCGTCTCACAATCTCTTGTGATGAATTCCATGAAGTGATTCAGGTGAGTGTGGGTTTAATCCAATACTCAAATCTTATTTCAGGAGTACTCATGAACGTTGTAGCATACTTTTGCAATGTCTAACACCTTATCCATTTTACAAGCCAATTCATAACAGTCTAGCCTCATAACCTACTTCCAAAGTATGATCGACTGTGGATATTTTGAATAATCTTATTATTCTGGAAGTTAAAACATGCAAAAGTGAAACAATAGTAAATAATTGACACAAGACAATAACTTTACTTATAAATAAAACTCCTTTTATTCAATCATCAAATGTCCATTATAGTTTAGCTATTACAAGTTTCCATATATTTATCTAATCACTAAAACTAATATCGCCCGTTATCCCAATTCCCCTTGCATGCTGCAAGTGCCTAACCCTACTTAGTCCCTTCGTGAGGAGATCTGTTGGGTTTTCCTATGATGATACCCTCTTCACAACGGGGTGTCCTTCTTCTACTTGATGTCTTATGAAGTGGTACTTTCTGTCGATATGCCTAGATCTACCATGATCTATTGGTTCCTTGGTTAAGGCAACCGCCCCTTCATTATCGCAGAAAATCTCCACAGGCTCCTTTATGGATGGCACAACTCCAAGGTCTCCGGTGAAGTTCTTCAACCACATCGCCTCTTTCAATGCTTCTCTCGCTGCAATGTACTCTGATTCACATGTTGAATCAGCTACAGTCTCATATCGGAGCTTTTCCATGTTACTGCTCCTCCATTAAGGGTAAACACCCAACCCGACTGAGAGTATAAATTATCTCTGTCAGTCTGAAAACCGGCGTCACAATACCCTGTCACTCTCAAGTCATCACTCCCACCGAGAGTAAGAACGCAGTCCTCCACAGGTACTTAAGAATGTTCTTTACTACAGTCCAGTGAGCTTTACCAGGATTCCCTTGATATCTACTGACCATGCTCAAAGCAAAGGTCACATCAGGGCGAGTACAAGTCATAGCATACATGATCGAGCCAACTGTGGAAGCATATGGTACTCGACTCATTTCTACTATCTTAGCCTCTATACTCGGACTCTGAGTCTTACTTAGTTTGGTATTGTTTTGGATAGGTAAGTCGCCTGTCTTGGAGTTCTCCATGCTGAAATGCTTCAACACCTTGTCCAAGTAGGTACTTTGACTAAGTCCTATTAGTATTTTACTATTGTTTCTCAATATCCTTATCCCTAGAATATAGGCAGCTTCTCCAAGGTCCTTCATAGCGAAACACTTCCCAAGCCAAGACTTAATTTCCTACAAGGTTGGAATGTCATTTCCTATGAGAAGTATGTCAACTACATACAATACCAAAAAGCTAACTATACTCCCACTAGCTTTGACATATACACAAGACTCATCCTCGCTTCTCGAAAATCCAAACTCTTTGACTTTCTCATCGAAACAAAGATTTTGTTTGCAAGATGCTTGTTTCAACCCATAGATGGATTTCTCAAGCTTACACACTCTATTAGGGTACTTTGCATCGACAAAACCCTCTAGCTGACTCATGTAAACATCTTCAGCCAACTTTCCATTAAGGAAAGTGGTTTTGACATCGATTTTCCATATTTCATAGTCATGAAATGCAGCTATGGCAAGCATAACCCTTATAGATTTAAGATTTAATCTTTGCTACTAGTGAGAAGGTCTTATCATAGTCAACTCCCTGAGTTTGAATAAAGCCCTTCGCAAACCAGTAGCGGCCTTATATGTGTGCACTTTCCTATCCATACCGGTCTTCTTCTTGAAGATCCATTGGCACCCGACTGTCTTACGATCCGGTACATTGTCAACCAAGTTCCAAACTTGATTGTCATACATGGGCTGAATCTCACTGTCATTGCCTCTTTCTGATTAGCAGTCTCGAGGCCTGCTATAGCCTCCTTGTAGTTGTTAGGTTCGTCCAGATTTATCAATGTACTATCACTAATAAATGTATCACCTTCAGCTGCTATATAAAAACCATATAACATAGGTGGAACACCAACTCTACTGGAACGTCTCAGAGGTACGGACTGGTCAATCGGTTCAACAGGAGTTTCCTCCTCGGGTTGAGTGCTAGTGTTTGAGGTTCCTTCATCACTTAACTCTTGAAGCTCTTCAAGGTCAATTTGCCTCCCACTATCCTCTTGGCATATGAGTTCTCTCTCTCGGAAAACCCCTCTCCTCACAACGAAGACAACATTGTCACTCGGTCTATAAAAGAGATATCCAAAGGACTTTTGCGGGTAGCCGATGAAAATACATCGCTCACTACGAGGTTCGAGCTTGTCGTGAGTCTCGCGTCTCACGAAAGCCTCATAACCACAAACTTTGATGTGATCCAACGAGGGAACCTTCCCTGTCCACACCTCGTGAAGCATTTTGGCAACCTTCTTAGTATGTGTCACACCCCCGAACCAAACGGCGGAAACGTTCGGGGGTTGTTGTGACTCAATTGAATACCATCACAATGAATATACATGAAACATAACATCATACAATACCAAGCATTGGAATATTACAACTGGTAGTGTTTACATTCATCACATTGCTCCATAATATTACATGCCCAAAAGTAAATTGTTCGATACTAATTAAACAACAGCAAAACGTCATAGAGTACAATTCTTCCTTCACTTTATCGGTTACCTGAGAATACAAGTATTTTGAAAAACGTCAACATATGAAATGTTGGTGAGCTCATAAGTAATGTTTGAAATCCAATGTTTTGTATTGTTTTGAAAACCACCAGAAAATCCGATATTTTTTGAAAATAGTATAGTATAAAAGGTGTGAAGATCCGTAAGTATGCTTGTTTGTTTCTATAAATGTAAGAGTACGATTTGTAAAACTCGGTATGTAGTTCGTGGGTGTATTAATTGAAAACCCTAGGAAAACCCGACGTTTTCCTAATACTTTGCATTAAATAATTTATGTGTTGTTATTTCGTTACGACAGGTGTATTCGTTGAGCTCCGGAGTCATTAGATTAATTGTGGATTGTGAATTGTTGTAAACGTACATTAATGAAAATGACCAGTTGACAACCGTACAAACGATTCCCTTAGGCGTTGCTCGCACTATTCACTTAACCCAACCACCCGGACTCATGTAGCCCCACAACCGAGGGGAAAAAGGGGTGCAAAACCCCTATATTTCCCTACGTCGTTCAAGGCTATCGTGAATGCGAAGGGCCCTTAGCCCGACTCGCATTGGTGAATTCTCGACTTTGCTAGCAGTACCGAAGGACCCTTGGGGACCAGCAGCACGTTTGCCATTGAAAGTCCTTTTACACGGAATTCAGTCGTATTTGACCCAACTACATGTAAGCAAATTTCCTTCGGGCCTAAAGATCATGTCATTGGGCTAGCTAGGCCCAACAAGCATGATTTGAAACTTTTGGGCCCAAGGACGGTGTATCGACGTCTGGTGTATTCCCGCGTGTGTATTGAGTTTCCGAGATTTCCATGTGTGTATTGAAGTATCGTCGCGTTAGTAGTTTCAGGTTTGTTATTGATTCGAGACCGAATCAATTCGTTTGATAACGATTTTTGGTGTTGAAGGTGAATTGTGTTTCGCCGATAGTCGAGGTACTAGTATTTCATCGTGTCGGGTTCATTGTTTAAGACATTAGTCTTTTACATTTTTCAGACCCTTCTTTTTGGATGAATTTACACTTTTGGACCCCTTATATATAATAATTTATATTTTAGTCCTTAAGCCATTTTTCTTGACACTTTAGTATCAAAACTTGTAGAAAAGTATTTTTCAGCTCAAAGCTTATTGAAAAAAAGTTTTAGTCTCTCAAAATGAAACTTTTTCGGCTGGAACCCTCAATTTCGCAAATTTTACACTTTTGGTCCAAAATAGAGAATCTTTGCATCTTTGGTCCCTTTTAAATATGAAAAGCATTTTTAACCTTTGAAATGGACTTGGGGCACTAGTAGTCCCCTGTTTTACAGAAAAATGCATTTTCAGCCCCTCAACTTTGAAATTTTTGCATATTGGGCCTTATTGGGCCGAAAAGTTCATTTTTAGCCAATTAAGCTTAAAAATTTACATTTTGATCATTCCAAAGTGTAAATTTCTGGAAAATATAAATCTGTTTTGACACATATCAACCTTCAGAATCTGTATTTTTACATTTTGAGCCCTTAAATTTCATATTTTTAGCATTTTGAGTCCAAAAATGTGATTTTTAGCCCAAGATGTTCATCTAAACCAACTTGGTTATTTTTATAGTGATGACTTATGTATAATGATATGTTTTAGCACTTGTTTCATGCATCATAATGCAAATCTCTATTTTTAGGTCCTTTTGACTAGTTTCAACACCATAAACACATAAAAGTATGTAAATAAACATAGAAATCATACAAGGCATACACATAATGATAGATCTACACATTTGCTTGCATTCTCCCCCCACAAAACTTATAAAAACCGAAAATAAGGGGGTATGAAGCTCACCTTGGGTGTGGTTTCGGTTTTGGAGAAAAGATGGAAGAAAAATGAGGTGATTTTCGGCCCTATCACACTTTGATGAAGATCTCGGCCTTGAGGTCGTTCTAGGATGCAAGATCGTGATTTCTTATGAGTTAAGAGGAGATGTTTGATAGATCAAAGAACCTAGGTCATAGTTTAAGTATAACGTTACCTTGGATGGTGATTTTTGTGGAAAACCTCCTTGAATGCCCTTGAATCTTCGAAATTTAGTGAAGAGGGTGAAGGTGTTTTTGGAGAGTGTTTGATATGTGAAAGGTGATGAAAGTGTGTGTGTGTGTGTGTGTTGGAATCGGCCGAGACAAGAAGAAAGAGGAGAGAAAGGGTTGAGTTGACATACATAGATGCATGTTGGTCCATGCATGGAAATATGTGGGACATAAGTAAGGTGGCATGAAGAAGTCAACCCCTTTCTTCTTGGATTTGGGCCTTGGGCCGAGAATTTGGAAAGGAAAAAGGTTTTTGGGCTTTATTGCCCCTAAGCCCATATAGAGGTTAAGTTGGATGATTTTTGAACCCAAAATAAATATAATATGATTTTTACACTTTGTTGGGCTAGTTTAGGTTAATCATGGTTCATAATTTTTAATTTATTTCATTCTAGGCCCAATATGGCCCAAAATGTTGAAATAAATGGATGTGGGTCCAATTAGATCCCATTTAAAGGTTCTAATCCCATGATAGTCAAATTGGAGGCTTATTGGCCCAATGAGTCCAATAAGGAAGTCCTAGTCCAAAATGGACCTAACAAGAACTTCTAGGGTTTCCAATTGCTTGTTGACCATTTGTATCACTTGTATGGTGTATTTGTTTGAAAATTAGATGTCATAGAGTAAGCATCATACATGCTCTTTAAGTTTTTGATTCTTCATTATACTTGAGTGTAGAGATTACATGACACAAAATTTCTAGTTGTGACAGTATGGACTCGATTAAGGATATAGGCAAAAATCTCTAAGGCATACCCCCAGAATGAGATAGGTAATGAAGCTCGACTCATCATGGGATGAACCATATCCAACAAGGTTCGATTGTGCCTCTCAGCCACACCATTCAGCTGTGGTGTCCTAGGTGACGTCAATTGTGAAACAATTCCACATTCCTTAAGATAGTCTAGGAACTCGATACTAAGATACTAACCACCTAGATTGGATTGGAGCATCTTTATCTTCCTGCCCAATTGATTCTACACTTCTTACTTAAACTCTTTGAACTTTTCAAAGGTTTCTGACTTATGCTTGATTAAGTAGATATAGCCATATTTGTTGTAATCATGGGTAAAAGTCACATAGAAGCAGTTAGCATCCCTTGTGGCGGTTCTGAAGGGTCCACACACATCAATGTGTATGAAATCCAACAAACCTTCACCCCTTTCACAAGTACCAGTGAAGGGTGACTTGGTCATCTTTCCAAGAAAACAAGATTCACAAGTGTCATCCGACTTCAAGTCGAATGAATCCAAAAGTCCATCCTTTTGGAGTTGGGCTATGCGCTTCTTGTTGACATGTCCAAGACGACAATGCCACAAGCATGCCTTGTCCAAAATATTGGACGAATCAATATTCAACACATTATTTCCTATGTTATCTACAACCATCACAGTTTCATATATATACCATTACAAGGTAACGCTTCAAAATAAAATGTACCATTAAGCATTAATACTACCAATTTTATTATTAAAAGAAAAGGTAAAACCTTGTTTATACAAACTGTGAAAAGAAATAATATTTCTCGCCATTTCCGACGAGTAACAACAATTATTCAATTCTAAATTTAACCCACTACTAATCAATAAAGAATAAACTCCAATCTTGGTGACATGCGACATTTTCCTATTTCCCATAATTAAGTTTATCTTCTCGTGCTCCACATCTCTACTTCCTTTTAGTCCCTGCAAATCAGAACAAATGTGAAATCCACAACCTATATCAAGGAACCAAGATTTAGCATGTGATGAGTTATTAGAAAGAATAGTGTAAAAACCTGCGAAGGTGGGCTTTATTTGCCCATCCTTAATGTCCTGCAAGTATTTGGGGCAGCTTCGTTTCTAGTGCCTTTTTTCATGACAATGGAAGCACTCTGCTTCCTTTGGATTGGTAAAGGGATTACAAGAACCAGCTTTGGTCCCACTGGAAGAGGATCCATCAAGAGACTTTCCCTTGTGGCTCTTAGAAGGATCCTTCCTCTTCTTCCCTTTCCCATGTCCAATTGCCAGAACAGGGGCAACAGCAGTAGGAGTATTTACAACCGACTTGCCTTTCAAGTTGCTTTCTGTAGTTCTTAGAAGGCCTTGAAGCTTGCTAAGAGTGACCTCCTCCTTGTTCATATGATAGGCCATATGAAACTGATCATAACAAGAAGGCAATGAATGTAGGATGATGTCAATAGCCAACTCTTCATCGAAGTTCACATTTAACTTCAGCAAGCGGTCCACATATCTCTACATCTTTTGCAAGTGGGTCATGAAGGACTCTCCATCCTTCATTTTGGTTGTGATCATGGAGGCAATGATCTCATACCTCTCCTGCCGAGCACTTTGATGGTACCTTTCCATCAAATCTTGGTGCATTTCAAAGGGCCAGAGGTCCTCATTGGACTTTTGAAGCTCAGCAGTCATGGTATCAATCATAATACACAACACCTTTGTCGTGTACCTCTCATGAACCCTGTATTCCTCGATTTGTTCGGGAGTAGCAGTTTGTTCATCAATCTCCTTCAGCTCTTTATCCAGGACATATTCTTTGTCCTCGTAGCGAAGGGCCATATGAATGTTTCCGTTCCAATCGTTAAAGTTTGACCTATCGAAGATAGTTCTCCCAACCAAATTCATGAGGGAGAATGAGCTAGTAGGGTTGGAGTCTGAAGCATTGTTTAGGATAAACATCTAAAAAGAAAGAAGAACAAAGTTTAGATTAGATGAGAATCCTTAATATCACACCCAAATGAAATATTAAAGTTAGGACCCAACACAATATTTTACAATTCAGAAGAGGGATGTCGTGATCCAATTGCAAAATATTTGAAGGTAGGTAGATGACAATTTACCAATTTCCACCGTGAAAACAAAATTGATTATTAAGTTTTAATTCGATTGAAATTCCTAGATTCTTTTGAGATTCATTGAACTTTTTAATGGCATGTTTAAATCTCGATTGTGCCCTTCAAGTTTGTGACTAGGATGTCGAGGATCACAAACAAGGTGTGAATAACCATGCCAATGTACTTAGTACTCTTAATGTTACATATCACCTAATCAATGTGCTGGTTAACCACACACGCTCCATTGATCTATGATTAACATCAAGCTACCCTTTGCCACCCTTGTTAGTCCCAGATTAGTGTGCTGGTTAACCACACACGCTCTACTAACAACTTAGCAAGTTGCAAAGTGCAATTTCATGGAATAGCACCATTTTCACATTTTTCCTAAAGTAACTAAGATTGGGAATTTAATTAAAGTTTAGTTACTTTATAATTATCATTATACTTATAACGAGAATTAATGTCCTATCCTACCCGTTCGGCTAACGACCCTCCACCAATCAAGGAAGCGGTGGGTGAGAGTGGACACCCATTAAACCACCATTTTATAGGCAGTAACATTATACCCCCTTATAGATCGGCTTCGTGAATGATGCCTACTAACGGTAAGACTGACTTGTCTTATATATATATATATATATATATATATATATATATATATATATATATATTAATTTATATTATTATAATAGTATAAGGGTTTAATTTTAAACTTTTAAAATTCTAAGGTTTGGAATTAAATGTGTCATTAGTGAGACTTTACAAATTCCAAAACTTGAGGGCAAGTTTTGTAACTCTTCAAAACTTTTGGTTTCCATAACTTATGAAAACTTCAGAGTTTTAATGTTAATGAATGAGACTCTTCATATAACTTGAGGACAAGTTACAAAACTCACTTCAAGAACAACTTAGATCAATTTTAACTAACAACATTATCATATAATTTCACTATTGATCTAATCTAACTCATAGCAAGGCAATTCATATTAAATAATACAAATAATTATCTTATTATCTTAAAATTTGACAATTGTCCTTTAATTGGATGACGATCATCATTACCAAATCAGAAAAATATGATTTTTATGATTACAAAACAGTTTGTGGTAATGATCTTAATCTAATTTTGGCCAAAAACTCGAAATTCTGCAACCAGAAGCCTCTACTCGACGAGTGCATGAACTGGACTCGTCGAGTTGCCCTTTTAGTGAGTGAATTCGTCGAGTCAGGCATTGGACTCGACGAGTTCATCAGTTAGAGGCCATAAAATTAATGTTTTCAGCTTTGAGAAATAACCAAGCATCAAATATAATAGAAACCAATCCTAGGCTTTGATACCACTGTTGGGTTTTAAGCACTATAACACTTATATGGTGCACATGCAACCCTAGATTCTTTGGATCTATCTTTTCTCTAATTATGCATGCATTTTCAATTTTCCAAAGCATACATCCTAACTAGCATACAATAGAGGATATAAAACATAAAATTCAAGTTAGATGAATACCTCTTGATGTAGTTTATAGTTCTTGGCCTTAGAAAGCTTTAGCACCTCAAATGTGATGCCTATAATGTGTCACAAACACCAAATGCAAGAGATGGCTTGAGAGAATAAGCTAGTTAGCTCCAAATCGATTATCACTCTCTTAGAATGAATGGCCAACCAATTTTAGCTCCAGGGGGTTGCTTTTATAGTGTTACAAAGGCTAGGGTTTCATCCATGCAAACCTTAATGCACCATGACCCTTTATATTATTTAGGCTCCATGGATTAAACCTCCATGGACTATCATATTGGTTTAGCCCATCCTAAACAACCATGGATCATTGGCCCACACTATAAAAATCATTGATTTACTTAATCACTCCCCGTATATTTAATAAGTTTCTTTTGATCACTAAGTTAATTCCAATTAATTCTTGATCAATACTAATTAAATAATATTATTTCTCAATTTATATATTATACTTATAATACATTAATAAATCACAAATAACATTATTCTCAAAAGTCCATCCTATCAAACTGCACTGGTGAAGGCAACCCAAAAGGACCATGCTACTATCGGGTCAAGTACATCCCAATTATAGTTATGGGATTAGACACCTAATCCAACAATACAGGCCTCGCCCACACTCACATTCCTAACAACACATACAGGCAACACACATACAACAAGTACAACAATCCAACAATTTGACTGATATCTATACTCAGGTAATAATGGGATACAGGCCCTACCCACACTTCATGTTCCTATCAAGAACATACAAACTAAACGGTTCGGCATTGGTGCCTTCAACCCGTTCAAACCAGGAGGAACTTACCGCGCTCTGCTGAAGTCCTGCAGATAATTCTCATGCTACTGGCTGACAAATTCTTGAACTGTCAACATCGAAATAAACCCAATTAACCAGTTGGGTTTCAATGCATTACCATAAACCCACACTTGGGTTTCAACCTTCATCTTCTCCTAACCTAAAAAACCGTAAACCTAATCCATCTTGGTGATTTTGGATCCATTTTAGTGTTTTGGTGGCTAGAAGAAGAAGAAGGAAGGAAGTGCTCTAGTGGTGGTGTAGGCAGTGAATCATCATCATCATCCTTTCCTGCTTTTGGACCCTTGTAAGTATCAAAGGCTCCAAATTTATTTCCTATCATGGATAGATCTTGATTTTTGTCCATTTTATTGGTGTTATTGCATGCTTGAGTAGAGTAAATCCGTAAAGTTGGAAAGTTTATGGATTTTAAGAGTCCCCAGATCGTAATATTGTCCATATCTGAAATATGGTATGGATTTGAGGCATGCATGCAATATTGAAGCTCATTTCTTCACTTTTGGCCTAGAATATGGATGGATCATAATTGTGACATCCCCTAATTTCTCGGCCAAAAAAGACCGATTTAATTTATGCTTTTTAAAATCAAATCAGAGAAATCTTTATAAAAGATGTTGCGGAATTGGTCCCCAAAACAAAATATGATAAAAGTTTGTCAAAACCTTTCTTTAACAAATATATCATTTCCTTTTATAACAAAACCTCGGGATGTCATCTTCCGATACAGATCAAAAGCATAAACAAGACATTATAAGCCTTACAACAACTATTTATAACTACTGGCCTATAATCCAAATCACTCATCATCATCATCCGACTATGCTCGGGGTCCTATACCTATAATATAAATAGTTAAGTGGGTCAGGCTTGGAAGCCTGGTGAGCATATAGGGTTTTCAACTCACAATACATAATTTAATATGCTTAAACATCAATCAATCAACTGAATTACCCCAACCCCATTATCTTATTTATTTCTTAAGGGTTTACCCTAAGAATCAACTATCACTCCTTCCTAAGGATTCATCCTAAGGAATAGACACAAAGTCACCTCGTCACCAGGGTTTATACAACGGGCACTAAGTCCATAGCTGCCAAGGTTTATTCAACTTGTGCTAAGTCCATAGCTCTCATTTATCGACAGTATTATTTACAGGTATTCCTCCTGCAATACATGTCAATGGGTTTTTAGAGTACAACAAATGAACATATAGTTCATTACACCTACAGGTTGCGGGCCTGCTAGTGTTCCAAATAGTCCATGGTTGTCATCCATACTTTGCTGAATGACGGGGGCCCACGTTTGGGTAAGGGCTTTTCTCATATTGCACCACTCACGCCACACGTTTGGGTAAGGGCTTCACCCCTCACTATCAACTCATGATCTCATTTCACCACTCGCTCTCAACTCATGATCTTTATCACTGATCATCTCATCTATCCAACTCACCTTTCATCACACCCACTATTTCATCTACCCATGTTTTACGCAACATTTTTCGTAGATAAAAATACATATACATTTTAAATTATTTAAAAACATGTACAAATCATTCCTTTAGCACCCATCTCAAATAAACAAACAATATATATTTTCACACAGCACGTATTTTATGTAAAATACTTCATATCTATGTGTAAGGTGAAAGTAACTACACACTCACCTGATTTAATGAAAATCAGGCAGCATTTTGATTCCTAAAACGATCGTTTCTATTAAAACCAGGAGTTTTATTGAGAAACCGGGCTATATGAGGGTCGGGCTTCGAAACCGAAAAGATAAATTTTCTGGGCTTCATGGGCACTTCGTGGCGTATTCCGGGAGTTATAATCGATATCGGGGCTTTGGGGAATGTTAAGATGAAGAAAATATGGAAAAAGGGGTTAAAAGTGGCAAAACTCCAAAATTACCCGAGAAGGCTCGCATACACCTTCTATTTATAGGGTCCGAAGGTCGGCTAGGGAGGTGGGGTCCGCAGGCAAGGGTGCGCAGGTGCTGACACATAGGTTGCGCGTGCGAGGGCCTCGCTGGAGGCTTCTGATTGGACCGCTTCAGACAGCTCCTCGGTTCGAACACGTTGTTGATGACACATCGAGATCGGACACGGGGCAGCCTCTTATTGGACCGAACCTTCAGTGCGAGGAGGGTGCGACATGCCTCGCCAGCTGGCCTCCGGTGACACCGCAGTTCAGACACGTGGCAAGCATGCAACGAGGGTGACGTGGCATTTCCGGGTGAAGCTTATCTATGCAAAATTTCTCGGTTTTCACGCCAAAACTTCTAAAATCCATAACTTTCGCATACGAGCTCCGTTTTTGACGTTCTTTATATGCACGCGTAGGTAAAATTACGCTATACAACTTTCATTTAGACTTTGTCGGCTAACTTTGACTTTAATTTTTATATTATTATTTTTAATAGACCGGGACAGGAAATCCGTTAAAATTTCATAACTTCTTCATCCGACGTCCGTTTTCGTCAGACTTTTTACCGTTATGCTACTAATGACGAGACCTTCAATTCTCATTTAGGTCGTGTCGGCTAAAGATCACTCAATCTAAAATTCGAGTTTTTAGCTATTTACTGCTAAGCTGAAACTTCGAAAAATCATAACTTCCTCATACGAAGTCAAATTCGGGTGTTCTTTTTATACATACTCTCGGTTTAACGAGGACTATGAGTTTTGTTTAGATTACTAAGGCTAAAAAGTGGTTTATCAAAAACTCACTTTTTATGACATTCGGCACCGTGCCCGTTTATCGTGAAACTTCGACATGTCATAACTTCTTCGTTATAACTCGGATTTCGGCATTCTTTATATATCCGTAATCCCTGTCACGCCCACTACAAGTTTCTTAATATATTGGCTTTATCTAAAATTTAATTTTTGATGCTCATTTTTATTCTTAATTAATTAAATCCTAATACTTAAGCATAAAACACATAATTCACATAATTCCTTTTCATTTATTCTAAATGATTTACAAAGGTTAACCTAGACCATTATGTCAATATCAATGCTTAGCCTAGAAACATGGGCGTTACAATAATTGGTGCATGCATGGCCATAAAGGAAACATTTTTATGGACCTTAGGGGTCTTGTTTAACTTCTGGATGAAGTAGACTCGAGGAATTAATGGAATAAGGACTTAAAATGGAGACCTTTAGTTACAGACAATGCTCATGATGTGAGTTGTAAGATCTCACGACGTGAGATTTGAAGCACCCCGTCTTCTGTTAGAATCCTCGAAGCTCACAATGTGAGAATGGGTGCTCACATCGTGATGTCAATTCATGTGGTTTCTTTGCCTGAGTTGACTAGATTGGGTCGATTCGAGTGGGAATTGTACTGGGTACGCTGTCACGACATGACCAATGCCTGGCCACGACTTGAGGTTGGATATGGTCTTTAAGGGCCGTTGACTTTGACTTTGACCAAGGTTGACCAATTTTGACTTAAGGATATTTTGGGTATTTCGAATTATTTTTGAGATTTGGTGTAACAGCTCGGATTTCCAGGTATCCTTTATTGTTTTGATTTTTGGTGTTTTGAGAGGGGACTCGGCGAGTTGGAGCTCAGACTCGCCGAGTAGGATCGCGATTCTGGACGCGGGATTCGCCCGGACTCGGCGAGTCCAGGATATGGACTCGGCGAGTCCGCGCTGTTTAATGAAACCCTAATTTCTCGGGTTTGGGACCTATTTAAAGGGCCTTATGGCCGTCATTTGTGCTCACCAGTCCCTTGAGTGAAACCCTATCGAGTGTGAGTGTTTGGAGCAAAGTAGGAGGCCATTAGTGATCTTGGGGGTGTTATTTTGCAAGGAAAAGGAAAATCAGCTAAGGGGAAAGCAAGAGGAGCCATCTTCTGAGGGTTTGGAGTCCAGAACATCACTATTGTGGTAATACCTTCGATCTATCCTCTTCTATGTTGATGTTTGCATTGATTTAGGGTTATTGAACCCTTTTGTGGCTAGATCTAGTGCTCCCTTGGTCCCTTAAGCGATTTAGACCATAGATCTGGACCCTTGGAGGTCCAGAGTGTCCCTTTGCCCAAGCTTTTTGGGAATCAATGGAGGTTTTGGATTGGAATCCTTATGCCTTAGGTCAAATTGCTATTTATGAGCCATGGGGTGTGTTATGGACACCAAGTTAGGGGCTTTACGTGATGAATCAGTCTAGGAAGGCCAGATCTATGAATTGTTGGAGCAGATCTGACCTTGGGAGCAAGTTGGTGTGGTTGCATGGCATGGAATCGCCGAGTCCGACGAATAGACTCGGCGAGTAGCTTGAAGATTACCCTTAGATCGGCCAGTGAGTGGTCCAGTCGAGTCATGGGTTGACTCGGTGAGTCACGGCGAGTTAGGAAGGGTGGTCAGTGGACTGAGTCGAACTGGGACCCGCCGAGTTGTTCTTGGAACTCGGCGAGTTGAGTCGGGGTGGCCCCGCGATTCTGCCAGGTGGAACTCGTCGAGTCAGGGGGAGTACTCGACGTGTAAAAAGGGAATCCTAGAGAGTTGGTGAAAACGTCTAGACTCGCCGAGTTGCCCTTGTGCACTCGCCGAGTCCGGTCAAAGTTGACCGTTGACCGTTGACCAGAGTTGACCTGTGTTGACTTCTTAGGGATAGTCAACCTTAGAGATAAAAAGAGTTAATTAGAGTCATGTGATGTTATATGAGGATTAGAGCTCGGAGGATCGAGCACGAGGGATTTCCAGGATTCGTGAGATACCGAGATACGCGAGGTGAGTCTTCTCACTATACTTTACCTTGAGTAGGTAATCAGAGCTATGTGTTAGTGTATGTATGTTATGTGTATGCTATGTGTTGTACTGCATTATTTCTATGTGATTTATGCTGTGCATATTTACAGAGTTGGAACCGGAAGGTTCCTAGGGCTAGAACCTGAGGGTTCACAGAGTTTGGGTGCACGGACCCATAGAGTTATAGCCTCGAGTGGCTAATATGTGTTTTATGTGTGGTATTTTGGGGAACTCACTAAGCTTCGTGCTTACAGTGTTAGTGTTGTTGTTTCAGGTACTAGCGATGACCGTGGGAAGGCGCCGACTTGATCCGTACACACTCAGGGGACTTTTGATATGTATTTATGTGATCTTGGGATTTGTATGACACGAATTGGAACTTTAAACTTAATGTTTTATGAAATTAAATGAGAAATTTTTTTATATTTGCGAAAAATTATTTTGAAAATTTACGGTGTTACAAGTTGGTATCAGAGCCTTGGTTTGAGGGATTCGAGTACACCTTCGGGCGTATTTGAACTCAAACTGAGGATTTGAGATGTATTTTCGAAAAGAGTAAAAGATTTTTGAAAAACGCAGAGCAAGAGATGTGTGTACGATCAGTCAGCGCCCGAACGGTGATTTCCCAAAATACCTTTATATTATGTGATATTGATATTGATATGATGTATCTGCATGCTAGAGTAGGCGAGGTATTACTATTAGGATTAGAGTGGCCTGATTTGTGATGCCTTAGCCTAGGGAGAGGTGAGCTGCTACGAGATGTTTGAGAGTGAGTAGGTAGCAGTGAGGGGCTTATGAGAGATCTATTAGAGAGTGGTTTACGCATGATAGAGTACTTGGGACTTGGGATCCGAAGAGGAGGACTTGGAGTGTGTTCTGGTGCGGTGCGGACAGTAGTATTGGGACCGTACTACTGGAAGCACCGGAGCGGGATGCAGCCCAAGTAGGAATCTTTGGAATGCCAAGAATCAAGGAGGAAAGGGTTGACGAGTGTGAGTATGCTCGTGTGGATTCTAATTTATCGTATGTTGTATTTCAGAGGTAGATCATGATGAGGACACGTTTGATGCCCGAGAGCAGTGGTACCAGTGAGGAGGAGATCCGCCGGATCATTCAGGAGGAGGTGGCTGCGGCCATCAGAGCAGAGATACCGGAGATGTTTGGGTCTATAAAGACCACATTGATTGAGACGTTTGATGAGCGTTATGCCGCTCTTTCTGAGGCTGCTGCTGCAGCGGCTACCGCAGCGATTGCTGCTGCGAGGCCGCAGGGTGGTGATGCGTTGCTGTTCCGCGAGTTCAGCAACACAAAACCACCAGAGTTTGATGGTACTCAGGATCCGGTGGCAGCTATGAGGTGGATATATGATATTGAGGGGTGTTTCTTCACTTGCTCGTCTCCTGAGCATTTGAAGGTTCGGTTCGCGCTGAACCAGCTTCGCTTGGGAGCGAAGGACTGGTGGAAGTTTGTGACGGCGCATTATACGCCTGCTGAGCTTTCGGCAGTGACCTGGGAGAGGTTCACCACCATGTTCCGGGATGAGTACGTTCCCCAGGTGGAGAGGGAGCGTTTAGCACAGGAGTTTCTAACCCTCAAGCAGGGTAGTGAGTCAGTTACAGCGATCACGAGGATGTTCCATGAGAGGGTGATGTTCTGCCCTGAGCACGTGTCCACTGAGCAGGCATGTATGAGCCGCTACTTGAGCATTCTGAGGCGGGATATTCGGGAGTTCACTGCGAAATCCTCGTACCGGACATTTGCTGAGCTTCAGGCAAATGCCCGGAAGAGGGAGATTGAGCTTGAGACTCAGGCCAGGGAGGAGGCGGAGTCTCAGGGGAGGGATCGGCGACCGGCACAGTCTCAGCCGACAGCCAAGCGGGCCAAGCCCGCTGATCCCAAACCAGGGAGCCAGAAGGGCCGCACTTGCGGGAAGTGCGGCAAGGGTCATGACGGAGTTTGCCGAGCGGGGTCTTGCTACAAATGTGGTAAGGAGGGGCACATGGCCAAGGACTGCCCCAAGGGGTTTGCGGTGTGTTTTCACTGCAACCAGACCGGACACCGGAAGGCCGAGTGTCCGCAATTGCGCGGAGCATCTCAGGGATCTGCTCCTGCCGCCATCAGAGCTACAGAGAGTCGGCCTGTGAAGGCCGAGCCGCCGAGAGCTCGAGGGAGAGCCTTCCAGCTGACTGCGGAGGAGGTCCGCGCTGCGCCCGATGTTGTGGCTGGTATGTTTCCTTTCATGTATTTATTTTGATGTTGAGATATTATGCTTATATTATGTTATGCGTAGGTACTTTCCTTGTGAACTCTGTACCTGCTTTAGTGTTATTTGACTCGGGTGCGAGTCGGTCTTTTGTATCTTTGGCCTTTAGTCAGCATATTAGTGTTAGTCGTGAGGCATTGAGTCGACCTCTGAGAGTTTCCATAGCTGACGATAGAGTGATTTGTGCCACGGAGGTTCTCCGGGGATGTGTATTAGAGATTTTCGGGGTTGAGTTTCCGATTGATCTGATTCCTATTGTGATGGGTGATGTCTGTGTCATTGTGGGCATGGACTGGTTGAGCCGATTCGGCACAGTCATCGACTGCGAGCGTCAGCTGGTGGCTATACGAGACCGTAGTGGGGGAGTTCTTTCAGTGTACGGCGAGGGTACATGTTCGGGATCAGCCTTTTGTTCGGCTGCTAGGGCGAGGCAGTGTCTACAGCAGGGCTGTAAGAGTTTTGTGGCGTATGTAATGGATACGTGAGCGACTCCCGTGAGACCGAGTTCAGTTGAGGAGGTACCGGTGGTGCGTGAGTTTCCAGATGTTTTTCCCGAGGAGTTGCCGGGAGTGCCTCCTGTGAGGCAAGTGGAGTTTGGTATTGATTTGGTTCCAGGGGCCGCACCTATTGCTAAGGTGCCTTATCGTCTTGCACCTCCAGAGATGCAGGAGTTATCCTCGCAGCTTCAGGAGTTGCTGGGGAAGGGATTTATTTGGCCGAGCAGCTCGCCGTGGGGAGCACCTATTCTGTTCGTCAAGAAGAAGGATGGTTCACACCGGATGTGCATTGACTACCGGGAGTTGAACAAGCTGGCGGTCAAGAACCGTCATCTGTTGCCGAGGATCGATGATTTATTCGATCAGTTGCAGGGAGCATCTTGGTTCTCCAAGATTGACTTGAGGTCGGGATATCATCAGGTGAGAGTGCGGGATGAGGACGTCCAGAAGACAGCGTTCAGGACGCGTTATGGGCATTATGAGTTTGTGGTGATGCCTTTTGGGCTCACCAATGCCCCGGTTGTGTTCATGGATCTCATGAACAGGGTATGCAGGCCGATGTTGGATCGGTCGGTGATTGCATTTATCGATGATATTCTGGTATATTCGAGATCTAGAAAGCAGCATGAGGAGCATTTGAGGGAGGTCCTTGGGGTTTTGAGATCGGAGAAACTTTATGCAAAGTTCTCCAAGTGTAATTTCTGGTTGCGGGAGGTTCAGTTCCTTGGACATCTCGTTAATCAGAATGGGATATTGGTCGATCCGGCCAAGGTTGAGGCAGTGATGAGTTGGGAGGTGCCAAAGTCACCCTCTGAGATCAGGAGTTTCCTTGGATTGGCGGGGTATTATCGGAGATTTATCAAGGATTTCTCCAAGATCGCAGTGCCACTCACCAGATTGACCCGAAAGGGTGTTGCATTCTCATGGGGTCCCGAGCAGCAGACCTCCTTTGAGACCCTTCGCCAAAGGTTGTGCGAAGCCCCGGTATTAGCTCTCCCGGAAGGGATGGAGGATTTTGTAGTATATTGTGATGCATCGATTATGGGGCTGGGTGCGGTGTTGATGCAGAGAGGACATGTGATAGCTTATGCATCGAGACAGCTGAAGCCTCATGAGACGAGATATCCCACGCACGATCTAGAGTTGGGGGCAGTAGTGTTCGCCCTCAAGATTTGTCGTCGCTACTTATATGGGGTTCGGTGTACGATATACATGGACCATAAGAGTTTGAAGTACTTGATGGATCAGCCCAACCTAAATATGCGGCAGAGGAGGTGGTTAGATGTGGTCAAGGATTATGATTGTGAGATCCTGTACCACCCGGGTAAGGCCAATGTGGTGGCTGATGCGTTGAGCCGCAGGGCGGAGAGCACTCCACTGCGAGATGTATGTTTGAGATTGACCGTGATAGCTCCGGTATTGGATGCCATTCGTGGGGCACAGGCCGAGGCTGTGCGACCGGAGATGCAGAAGAGGGAACGGGTCGTTGGTTTGGTTTCAGAGTTCGTTACGGATGGTCAAGGGCTTATGACTTTTCAGGGTCGGATTTGGGTACCGTTTGTGGGCGGTACGCGTACTACTTTGATGGAAGAGGCTCATCGGTCGAAATTTTCGATTCATCCGGGGGCTACGAAGATGTATTTGGATTTGAGGAGAGAGTATTGGTGGCCCTGTATGAAGAGGGACGTCGCCTGGTTTGTTGAGAGGTGCTTGACCTGCCGCAGGGTTAAGGCCGAGCACCAGAGACCGCATGGCAAGTTGCAGTCATTGGAGGTTCCCGAGTGGAAGTGGGAACAGATCGCTATGGATTTCATCACCAAATTGCCGAGAACTGCCAGAGGAGTTGATGCAATTTGGGTGATTGTGGATAGGTTGACGAAGAGCGCTCACTTCCTTGCTATCAGTGAGAGTTCTTCAGCGGAGAAGTTGGCAGAGATATATGTGAGAGAGGTGGTATCTCGGCATGGGGTGCCGATCTCGATCGTTTCGGACCGTGATGTGCGTTTCACTTCCAGATTCTGGAAGAAATTTCATGAGGAGTTGGGTACTAGATTGCATTTTAGTACCGCATATCACCCCCAGACAGACGGTCAGAGTGAGCGGACGATTCAGACGCTTGAGGACATGCTTCGAGTATGTGTGTTGGATTTCGGGGGTAGCTGGGATGCGTATTTACCCTTGGCAGAGTTTTCCTACAACAACAGCCATCATTCGAGAATTGGTATGCCACCCTTTGAGCTGTTGTATGGTAGGAGGTGTCGGACCCCCATTTGCTGGGGAGAGGTTGGGCAGAGAGTGATCGGCAGTACAGAGATCGTGCTTCAGACGACAGAGCAGATTCAGCAGGTCAGACAGAGGTTATTGACCGCCCATAGCCGACAGAAGAGTTATGCAGACAGACGCCGGTCCGAGCTTGAGTTTCAGGTCGGCGACTTCGTTCTCCTGAAGGTCTCTCCTTGGAAAGGAGTGATTCGATTCAGGAAGAGGGGCAAGCTGGGGCCCCGGTATATTGGGTCATTTCGTGTGATTGCGAGGGTAGGCCGGGTAGCCTTTCGTTTGGAATTGCCAGCAGAGTTGGGGCAAATCCACGACACTTTTCATGTGTCGCAATTGAGAAAGTGTATAGCTGATGAGTCGGCAGTGGTTCCATTAGAGGATATTCAGGTGGATGCGAGCCTGAATTATGCCGAGAGACCAGTAGCCATCAGAGATCAGAAGATCAAGGTTCTGAGGAACAAGGAGGTACCTCTGGTGTTGGTTTAGTGGCAACACCGGAAGGGATCGGAGATGACCTGGGAGCCGGAGCGCGAGATGCGGGAGCAGCATCCGGAGCTATTTTCAGAGCGAGACTTCGAGGACGATGTTTAGTTCTAGTGGGGGAGAGTTGTAACAGCTCGGATTTCTAGGTATCCTTTATTGTTTTGATTTTTGGTGTTTTGAGAGGGGACTCGACGAGTTGGAGCTCAGACTCGCCGAGTAGGATCGCGATTCTGGACACGGGATTCGCCCGGACTCAGCGAGTCCAGGATATGGACTCGGCGAGTCCGCGCTGTTTAATGAAACCCTAATTTCTCGGGTTTGGGACCTATTTAAAGGGCCTTATGGCCGTCATTTGTGCTCACCAGTCCCTTGAGTGAAACCCTATCGAGTGTGAGCATTTGGAGCAAAGTAGGAGGCCATTAGTGATCTTGGGGGTGTTATTTTGCAAGGAAAAGGAAAATCAGCTAAGGGGAAAGCAAGATGAGCCATCTTCTGAGGGTTTGGAGTCCAGAGCATCACTATTGTGGTAATACCTTCGAGCTATCCTCTTCTATGTTGATGTTTGCATTGATTTAGGGTTATTGAACCCTTTTGTGGCTAGATCTAGTGCTCCCTTGGTCCCTTAAGCGATTTAGACCATAGATCTGGACCCTTGGAGGTCCAGAGTGTCCCTTTGCCCAAGCTTTTTGGGAATCAATGGAGGTTTTGGATTGGAATCCTTATGCCTTAGGTCAAATTGCTATTTATGAGCCATGGGGTGTGTTATGGACACCAAGTTAGGGGCTTTACGTGATGAATCAGTCTAGGAAGGCCAGATCTATGAATTGTTGGAGCAGATCTGACCTTGGGAGCAAGTTGGTGTGGTTGCATGGCATGGACTCGCCGAGTCCGACGAATAGACTCGGCGAGTAGCTTGAAGATTGCCCTTAGATCGGCCAGTGAGTGGTCCAGTCGAGTCATGGGTTGACTCAGTGAGTCAGGGCGAGTTAGGAAGGGTGGTCTGTGGACTGAGTCGAACTGGGACTCGCCGAGTTGTTCTTGGAACTCGGCGAGTTGAGTCGGGGTGGCCCCGCGATTCTGCCAGGTGGAACTCGTCGAGTCAGGGGGAATACTCGACGTGTAAAAAGGGAATCCTAGAGAGTTGGTGAAAACGTCTAGACTCACCGAGTTGCCCTTGTGCACTCGCCGAGTCCGGTCAAAGTTGACCGTTGACCAGAGTTGACCTGTGTTGACTTCTTAAGGATAGTCAACCTTAGAGATAAAAAGAGTTAATTAGAGTCATGTGATGTTATAGGAGGATTAAAGCTCGGAGGATCGAGCATGAGGGATTTCCAAGATTCGTGAGATACCGAGATACGCGAGGTGAGTCTTCTCACTATACTTTACCTTGAGTAGGTAATCAGAGCTATGTGTTAGTGTATGTATGTTATGTGTATGCTATGTGTTGTACTGCATTATTTCTATGTGATTTATGCTGTGCATATTTACAGAGTTGGAACCGGAAGGTTCCTAGGGCTAGAACCTGAGGGTTCACAGAGTTTGGGTGCACGGACCCATAGAGTTATAGCCTCGAGTGGCTAATATGTGTTTTATGTGTGGTATTTTGGGGAACTCACTAAGCTTCGTGCTTACAGTGTTAGTGTTGTTGTTTCAGGTACTAGCGATGACCGTGGGAAGGTGCCGGCTTGATCCGTACACACTCAAGGGACTTTCGATATGTATTTATGTGATCTTGGGATTTGTATGACACGAATTGGAACTTTAAACTTAATGTTTTATGAAATTAAATGAGAAATGTTTTTATATTTGCGAAAAATTATTTTGAAAATTTACGGTGTTACATTTGGTCATTCTGATGATTAGGTATCGGTTTGAGCTGAGATTCAGAGTCAGGATTTGTTATGTTGTAGTGATCTGTTAGATTTGTATCCTGGTATATAGTATGTTGCTATGTTGTAGTGATTTGTTAGATCCGTATCCTGATATATAGGATGTTGCTATGTATAGTGATCTATTAGATATTCATGTTATCTGTTTACTGGCTATATGTTTATCAGTTGTATATGTCGACGTAATGTAGTTGGGTTGAGATTGTACTGCTTTGTGTTGCCATTTAACAAATTTGGTAATGTTTATCTCAACATGTTGTGTGTGGTTGGGTTAAGGAGGACCAATGCAGGCTGAAGGCCAAGAGGCCCATGGCGTCCCTTTGACAATCGTCAAAACTCAGGTTAGGATTCATCTAGAACATTTTCGTTTCCATGCACGCACATAACTTGGCTTTGGAAGCAACAAGTTGAGCTAGATCGCGACTTAATAGATCCCTCGGAACAAGTAGTGTAACATAACTTGTATTAAGTAGTCACATTGATATGTGAATACTCCAACTAGGTTGTAAAGTGACAAAGTTCAATCTCAAAACTAAACATGAAACCATGTTCGGAAGATTAAAGCTCACGGGTATGTAGAATACCGTAATTTCTTAATCGGAAAATATGACATATTAACTAGTTTGATAACTTATCAAAACCAATTTAATTAAATCATAATGAAACATCCCAAAAATACAGTCCAAAAATTTTCATTTTAATTCATTAATAAAAACCATAAGTATCAAAAAGTCATAAATCGTGTATCTAAAAATGTCATAATATCTGTCAATATATCAAAATAATCTATCAAAACATCAGAGTAAATCCTCCCAGTCTAAAGTTGTGGTGTGTGTCATGCAGTCATCCCGAGCTCTTCCCCTTACTAGCGGAAGTACCTAAAACCAAAACTGAAAACTATAAGAATGAAGCTTAGTGTGTCTCCCCAAACTACCACATACCATACACATAAACACATATAACATACATTGGGCCCCACCCTGCTACATCGAGCAATGCCGGACATCGGCTTGTCCGGCATCGGGCCCCACCTGGCATTGAGCAAAGCTCGACATACACATGGGCATAACTACTAACACACATAATATGAGACCGTGGTCCTGAAACATACAGATACAAACACATGCAAGAATCACAAAGACATCAAGCATGCTAACATTCTTTGGGTACCGCCCCGACATCGGGTCGAGAACCAAAAAACATATAATCCTACATCGGGCCCCGCCCGACAATGGACCTTAATCCGGAACATACCAACATCCATAAACAACCCGACATTGGTGCCTTCGACCCGTTCCTACTGGAGGAAAACTCACCTCACAAAGTTGGCTGCTGAATCTCTCGGTAAGGGATCTCTATAGGCTACTTCCGTGACTCCCCAGCTAACATCATCACAATAACACTTAATCAACTTCCAAAATATTTCTTAGGGTAGAATGACTACATTACCCTTGGTCAAAGTCAACATTCTGGTCAAGTCAACATTCTGGGTTGACTCAACTCGCCGAGTTGACCCATCAACTTGCCGAGTTCTATAAATCAAAAGTCCTGAATTTGCGATCCAACTCGTCGAGTCATCCCCCTGACTCGTCAAGTTCCCTGGCTACTCATAGTCGTGATAAAGCGAGTCAAATCGTCGAGTCCTTCTCTGGACTCGTCGATTTCCTCAGTCTGTTTGGGTCATCTTAAGGGATTAAGCCCCTACTCTTTAGATCCAAGCTTCTTGTTTCTCCTATACACTAAATATGTCCTTTTAGGGGTAAAGTTTCCAACTTTACCCATTAATAGCCCTTCATCATGGGTTTAGCCCAAACACTAACCCTTTAGGACCTAGATCTTGGTCCACAAGCCATCCATACTCCAACTAAGGCATATTTAATGAGATCCAGACTCTAAGCACTCCATGAACACGTAAATTTCCTAACTTTCTTCCCATGCATGGTATTTTGAAGCTTAGAAAGGCTAAAATGGCAACTTATAGCTTGCATGGGGCTTCCATAGCCATAAAGTTTGCACCTTTATGCCATGTGAGCCCCTCAAGGACATAGATTTGAAGGTATACCCACTTGGGATGTCCATGTCCCAAAGATTATGTTTCCTAGACCAAAAACCCCCATAAAATGATATGAAGGAGATATAACAAGATACTAAGCAAGGTTGAGACTTGCTTACTAGAAAATAAAGAGGATAAGATGTTGTTTCTAGATCTACTAGCTTCCTTCTGAATCCTCAAGCCTCTCCTCTTCTTCACAAGCTTTAAGTACACAAATTTAACTCAAAATGGCTCATAAACTCACAGAAGGCTATAGGGTTTCGTCGATTAGGGTTTGGGAGTTTGAGGCTGGAAATGAGGCCAACAAGTGGGGATTAAGATGCTTAAATAGGGTACAAAACCCCGAAATTAGGGTTTCATCCTAGCACCCCTACTCTTCGAATCGAGGTTCTCAACTCATCGAGTAGGTGACTTAAAATCTCGCGGCCAATCTCGTTTCTACTCGACGAGTCTGGGGCTCCCAACTCGTCGAGTAGATCTTCAAAAGTGAATAAATTATAATTAAATACGTACCAGGAACTAGGCATTACAATACTCCCCCATTTGTCTTAGACTTCATCCTCGAAGTCTGCTGCGTCGGGAAACAACTCTGGGTAGTGCTTCCTCATCTCTTCCTCGGGCTCCCAAGTCCACTCGGAACCCTTGCGGTGCTGCGATTACACTTTCACCAGCTCAACCCTCTTGTTCCTCAGCTCCTTCGTCTTCTTGTTGAGAATAGCTACTTCTCTCTCGATGTAATTCAGGTTGTCATGAACTTGAATATACTTTAGAGGCACAACCGCTGATTCATCCACTAAGCACTTCCATAGCTGAGAAACATGGAAAGTGATGTGGATCTGGCTGAGCTCTGTTGGAAGATCCAAACGGTAAGCAACCCGGCCTACCCGAGCCAACACCCTAAACAGACTGATGTATCTGGGGCCCAGCTTTCCCCCCTTCCTGATCCAGATGACACCTTTCCAAGGTGACACCTTCAGGAGGACCATGTCGCCCACCTGAAACTCCAAGTCTGAACGGCGTTTATCGGCATAGCTTTTCTGCCGACTCTAAGCAGTCTGGAGCCTTCTCTGGACCTGCTAGATCCTCTCAGTGATCTTGAGTACTAACTCAGTACTCCCCATGACTATCTGACTGACCATGCCCCAATAGATTGGGGTCCTACACTTCCTCCCATAGAGCATCTCGAAGGGAGGTTGGTCTCTGCTGGCATGGTAACTGTTGTTATACAAAAATTCCGCTAACAGAAGATACGTATCCCAACTACCACTGAAATCCAAGACACATGCACATAGCATGTCCTCGAGAGTCTGCATTGTCCTCTCGCTCTGTCCATCCATCTGAGGGTGGAAAGTGGTGCTGAAGTGGAGATGAGTACCCATCTCGTCGTGAAACCGCTTCCAAAACCAGGAAGTAAAACAGACATCTCGGTCTGACAAGATTCGCATTCATCATCTGTCCTAAAATCAAATGATTCTAGCACTCCATCCTTTTGGAGTTGAGCAATGTGTTTCTTGTTTATGTGCCCAAGATGATTATACCACAAGCATGTCTTGTCCTCACCATTGGATGAATCAATATGAAGCACATTATTGCCTAAGTTATCAACACAAGTCACAATTTCATACACTCCATTACAAGGTAAAGCTTTAAATATAAAAACACCATTTTTTAAAGCAAAAATTGAACCAATATCATTATCAAAAGAATATTTAAAACTATGTCTGAACAATGCATAAAAAGAAATAATATTTCGTGTCATTTATGACGAGTAGCAAGAATTCACCAAATCAATCCTAATATAACTACTAACCACATGCCCATAAGTCCTAATTTCGGTAACAATTGAAGATCGCCTATTGCCCATGATCATATTGAGCTTCCCATGCTCCACTTCCTCACTTTCTCTTAGCCCCTGTAAATCAGAACAAATTGGAAACCACATCCTATATCAAGAACCCAAGAATGAGAAAATTATGCGTTATTGACATGGATAGTGTAAATAATTGAATAGGACACCTTGAACTTTCCACCCTTCAAGTCCTGCAAGTAATTAGGTAATTTTTTTCTCCAATGACCCTTTTCGCCATAATGGAAGCAAACGGTCTCTTTTGGATCACTGGTCACGTGGACATGAAAGTTGGGCTTCATCTTGGACCCACTGCTAGACCCTCCATCATGGGCCTTCCCTTTCCTATTAGATTAGGAAGGAGACTTCCTCATTTTCCCTTTTCCGGATCCAATGGCCAGGACAAGAGCATTTTTTTTTGTAGGAGCATGATTTTTCTTCATCCTCGACTCAGCAGTTTGCAACAACTTATGGACCTGGGTCAATGTCGTCCCCGTGTTGTTCAAATGATAAGCCAAAACAAACTGATCATAACTAGGAGGAAAGGAGTTAAGGACCATGTCAATGGCCAACTCCCCGTTAAATGAGGCGTTGAGCACAAACTAATTGTCCTTCCTTAAGCTTGCATGCCATAAAAGACTTGACCACTTCGTAACGCTCTTGTCCCTCCTTCTTTTGGAACTTTTCAGCAAGGTCAAGACGAATCTCATATGGCCAGTAGTCCACATAGAACTTGGCAAGATCAGGTGCCACAGTGGCCACCATGATGCAAGCAACCTTCATGGCGTCATTAGAATTCATTTTATAGGAAGAAATTTCCATAAGAGTAGCGGTGGAATGATCGATTTTAACAAGAGGATTTTCGAGGACATATTCTCGGCCCTCGTATCGAAGAGTCATCTTCAAATTTCTCATCCATTCCATGTAGTTAGGGCAAGTGAGCTTCACTTTTGAAAAAATCGAGAGTAGCGAGAAGTTTAAGTTGGATGGGGCAGATTGAGTATTAGTGAGATCACTGGTTCCAAACATCTATATTAAGAGACATAGTTTTAGTTAGTGACATAAATCCTTAATATTTTAACCCAAAATAAATATTCAAGGCTAGGATCCAAAATACAATTCACAATAAAGAAGATGGATGTCGTAACCTAATTGCGAATTTATTAAGGTAGGTAATACAAATTTACCAATTCAATCTAACATGAAATTCCTAGATCATATGAGATTCATTAAATCTTATCAATGGCATGTTTAATCTCTGATTATGCTCTTCACTTTATGATTGAGATGCCAATGATGACAATAAGATGTGAATAATCATGTAAACTCGCTTGACAACATCGATGTCATTTATCATCTTAAATTAATGTGCCGGTAAACACACTCCACTAACAATGATAATTTTTGATTTTTCCATCAATCAACTTTATAGTCTCAAATTAGTGTGTCGGTTAATCATGCATGGTCTACTAACGACATATAAAGAGTGATGTGTGTTTTCATGGATTAGCATACACTTCACATTTTGAACTAAAGTAACTAGAGTAGGATTTATAAAAGGTCTAGTTACTTTATGTTGGATTCTGTGTCTAAGCCCATAACTATTTTGGTATGTACTTGATTTGATTATGAGCATTGTCCTTTTGGGTTGCCTTCACCATAGCAACTGATAGGATGGCTTATGGAGAAAGATGATTAATTATGATTTATTAATATATTATAAGAATAATATATTAATTGAGAAATCATATTATTTAATTAGTATTGATCAGAAATTAATTTGGAATTAGTTTTGTGATCAAAAGAGTCTGATTAAACTAATAGGGACTGATTATGTAAATCGGTAATATTTATAGTTTGGGCTTATGGACCTTGTTAATATAAGGTGGACGAAATCTCCATGAGAGTCCATAAAGATTTCGTCCAAGGTTTGTCCAATGGAGTCCATATGTTGCTTAGGGCCTAAGCAATGGAATTAGGGTTTCCAAGTTGAAAACCCTAATAATCCTCAACTATAAAAGGAACCCCCCCAATGGCTCTCAAATTTGGCCTATGCCTTTAGAAGGAACCCTAGCTGACTTTTGAAGCCTTCTCCTCTCTCTCTTGTTCTTCCTTGTTGCTAGTGGTGTTTGTGACTCCATTAGAAGTGCAACACTTGGGGTACTAAGATTTCAAAGGTCAAGGAACTCTTGTTATTACAATATAACAAGTGAGGTAAAGTTTTCTAACCCTAATCATATGTTAATTTTGAAATATGTATGCTAGTCATAGGGTTATTACTTTGGTATTCATAGTTGTATGTTCAAATTAGAAAAAACTAGATTAAAGCAATTAGGGTTGCATGTACACCACAGGAATGATGTTATGCTCATAACCCAACAGTGGTATCAGAGCTAGGTTGTTTTTCTATTGAATAGATGCGAAAGTGAACTGCCAAAGATCAGAAAATCGATATGTTTTCTTGTCTGAATGGCTGACTCGCCGAGTCCATGTATGGACTCGATGAGTTTGGTGTGCTGGTGCCGGGATTTTCGATTTTCTGGCCAAATTTTGATCGAGATAATTACCAAAACTCGTTTTTCTTGCCAAAATTCGATTTTTAAGATTGGTATGGATATCCTTATCAAAATTGGTGGATTTGGTTAAATATGGATAATATAGGATTATTTTGATTCAAATATTTAACCTAGTAAGTTTGAAAAGTTTCAAATTACACCCTTTAGGTTTTATAGTTTAAATTTGAACTCAAAGGTTTTAGTTTTTGAAATTTAAACAGTTAAACCCTAATATTTTGAAATTTAATTAAAAGGTATTAATTTTGAAATATTAAATTCTAAAACCCTAGTATAATAGTTCAAATTACACCCTTATGGATTTTATTAAGTTAATTAAGTGTTTAAATAAAAGAGAAAATTAGTAAATCCATAATAATATGGTTTAAAGGTTAATCAAATTAACAATATAATTTAGTAATAGATTAAACCACCTAGTATTTTAAAAGTATAAATACACCCTTACAGTATATAGAATTAAAAGGTTAATATTATATATGTATAAGTAAATAACAGTCTTACTGTTAGTAGACCTCATTCACGAAGCTGGTCTATAAGGGGTGTTTAAGGAAGCGACCTGTAAAATGACCGCCATTGAGTATCCACTCTTACCCACCGCACCCTTGACCAGTTGAGGGTCGTTAGCTGAACGGGTAGGGTAGAACACAACCTTCTGTTATAAGTATAATGAAATACAAAGTAAGTAAACACTTTTATAAATTCCCAAATCTTAGTTACTTTAGGAAAAATGTGAATTTGGTGCTAATTCATGAAATTGCACATTGCACCTTGTTGGTCGTTAATGGAGCGTGTGTGGTTAAGCGGCACACTAATATGGGACCAATGAAAGATGACAATGGGTAGCTCATAGATTATCATAGATCAATGGAGCGTGTGTGGTTAACTGACACATTGATTAGGTGATATATACGTCTTCGAGAGTACCATGTTAATTTTCATGGTTATTCATACCTTGTTTATGATCCTCGGTATCCTAGTCACAAACTTGAAGGGCATAATCAAGATTAAACATGCCATTGAAAAGTTCAATTCATTTAAAACCTAAGTTTTCATTTCGTTTTTCATGGTGGAAATTGGTGGATCGTCATTTACCTACCTTCAAATATTCTACAATTGGATTACAACATCCCTCTTCTGAATTGTAGAATATTGTGTTGGGTCCTAGCCTTGATATTTCATTTGGGTGTTATATTAAGGATTGAATCAACTAACTTGAATTTCTCCCATTTTGTAGATGTCAAAATCTAACAACTATGGTCTTCCCGAATCCTTTGGAAAAAGCTTTCCACATGAAGATGATATTCCATGATTGGATCATGGAAACAGAAATCATGCTTCACTTCCTCCACCTCCTCCAATAATTCTCCCTAACCCACGTGTTCGTATACTTGAAAATTTCAAGGTCACTAAAGCCCTATTGGCAAGAAAAAACGAAGATGGAAAGTATGTATGTGCTCACGTCTTAAAGGTGAAGTTACATGTTGACAGGTTGGGAATGTTAGGTGTCGATGTCTCAAGGAAGCTGGCTGTTGACTTGGTTCTTCAATCACTTCCCAAATCATATAGTGAGTTCATTAAAGATTACTATATGATGAATCACGACGTGACCCTCATTGATCTTACCTATTTGCTTGTTGCTGTTGAATCAACAATGATTTGGCGCATTGGTAAAGCAAATTTGACTGGTAGATCAACCTCCCAAACTTCCATGGACATTGACAATGGCAACATTGGAATTCCATAAAAGTCTTATCTTCCCAATGGAAAGGGATTGGCCATGGTCAAACCGTTTGACCGGATGGTAAAGAGAAAGGTTGAATCTGAGACTGTCCCATGTGTTGTTCCAAAAGTGTCCATTTGTTTCAACTGCCAAGAGAAGGGGCATTGGATGCGATGCTGCCGTATCTACCTGAAGGATAGCAAATATGGGAGAGTCAAGATGTATGACTCTGCTTCAAGTAAATCCACTATCTAACTCTATCAAGTTCCTATTTGTAGATTCTTAATACATGATGTGATAAGATTACATTTTGATGTTTTGTAGGATCGAAGAAAAGAAAGGAAGAGTAAGCTGAGTCTGATCACGAAGAAATGGATTTCGATCGCATAGTTCGAAGATCGGATTTTTGAGCTGTTGTTTAAGTGTTAGGATAGATTTCTTAGAAATATTTAGTAATATAGTTTTCATTTGTAATTGCGTTGTAAGGACAACTTTTTCGCGTTTCTATAAATAAAATAAATTTTGATTTTTGTCTTATTTATTTATATATCATTGCAATGGCATTTGTGAAAATTGATGTTTGCATGTATGTTTCTATTGTTAGAAATATTGAAATTGGATGTGATTCTTAGTTGTGTTATTTGTGGTAGTGTCAGAAATTTACCAAATAAGGAATGATTCTTATCACCCAAGTTTCAATTGGACAGAAACTTGGAATCATGTAACTGGTATTGTATGATGAATGAGAACCTTTGTATTTGGGAAATTATGACTAATTCCTTGATGAAGATAAGTATGTGAGTCAAGTGAAGGACTGAAGGATCTAGTACGCATTGTTGTGCACTAGTAAATATGGTTATGCTTACAAGATTAAGTGTAATTCTGAATCATTGAAAAGATTTCAATGCAAAGCAGAACGAATAGGAAGAATCAATTAGGCAGAAAGATAAAAGTTTCTCCAATCTGAAAAGAAGGGAGAGTACTTAAGTATCATGTTTTATGATTAACTTAGTGATTATGAAATTATGTCACAATTGATCCTCTAAGGACACCTTAGTGCAATAGTATGGCTAAGAAGAGGAGCTGTGAATTGTTGAAATGGTTGAATCAAAAGGTGAATCATACTTCGTTCCAAAATCAAGTCTTAGAATCGTACCCCAAGATTGTGACTTGAGTGACATCATCTTAAGAAAGTTTATAAACTCATCAAATGTGAAGTAGAAAAGTTTCTTACTCCTGCACATTTGATATTGGTAAGTTGCAATGTCTTGGATAAGACAAAGATCAACTAAGACCAATTATGTGAAGTGTTTGTCTTGATAAAAATCCGCACTAACTCTTGAATATTTGTTTATCAATGAATAGTTCTTGATAAGAGAATATTATATGTCAAGAGGTTAGTGGGAGTCTAAATGATCTTGAAAAGTTTCAAGAACTAATCAAGAATAAACATATTGTTAAACACTAGCACACAACTTGAGGTTTATAACCTATCGTGTTGACACATTCTTGTTTTTGTGCCATTCCAGTTGAGTTTACTATGCATGTGAGTTCTATGAGTTCTCATTTGAATGCATAAAGGCAAAGCACCTTAATCAATGAAAGTTCATTGATCTGTGTGGATGAGCTGCTCAACTACTTGCAAGATATGCCCTTGTGCTGCCAGATGGCAAGAAATAAAGATTGAACAAGTTCAGTCCATATGAGTTTTGATGTCACAAACATTGTCTTATCATTATGGTTATGAGAAATTCACATGGATAGGAACACATACACCATAAAATCTAAGTAATAAGGTTTCTCTCCACTTCGTGAAAATGATTGTGAGGAAACTCTTTCACTAGGAAGATTTTAAGGTGATAGCAATTGTGATATTTGCATTCTCAAATTCGATTATGATTACAGCACCCCTTTTCATAGTTCGAATTGTGAGATTTGGCAATTAGTCTGAACATTTGGGACTTATTAATATAAGTTTTGAAATATTTTAGATGTAACGACCCTAATTTCACGCCCAAAACTTTCGTTTTTAAATCATTACGTTGGAAGACATTTGTGAATAAAACTGTGACAACCCGTAATTTATTCCGTCACTGTAACCCGTTCCCATTAATTAAACCGTTCGTATTCCAATTTTCTGTTAACTTTTGGTTTAAATTAATTAAATTGGGACTTTTTATTTTGACGTCATAAGTGTCGGAATGCAAATAAACACGTGAAAACGCCCCAAATTATTATTTGGAAAATTTTTAGTTACGACTAAGTCGTAATTACGACAATTTAATCGGGTAAAATTTTAAACCCCGTTTAACGTCGGTATCGGGTAGATTTCCACCGGGTCTCAAACCCAACCCTTATATAAAGGTTGAGTGGTCATCTTTTGAAGACTTTTTACCCAGCTCATAAACTTTCTCTCTCTACTCTCTCTCTAAAACTCGAATTTGAGCCAAAAACAACCCTTTCAAGCTTTAATTTGGCAAGTAATCTATCCTAGCATGTTTCTAAGCTTGGTTATCATGAAAATCTATATTTAAACTACCTAAAACCATCAAAAACTTGTGTTTACGGTTTGGGAACACCTCCCAAAACTGTAAACTCCCTTAAAGGGGTTTTGAAGCCCCAAAACCCTTCCAAATCCCTTCTAGTGCTTAGATATGGCTTAAGGACTTGCATATACGAGATTTGAACACTAAAATCACGTTATTTGGGTAGTAAACATGAGTTTACAGCCCAAGAACATTCTTGGACCGTAAACACATCTTCAAGGACCATAAACACCTTTTAAAGTGTTAAATTACCCCTTAAACACCTCCAAAGGCTTCCATGAGTGCCTAGAACCTTGTACTCCTTCATATGATGCACCAAAACATACAAAAATGTGTCACACTTGAGTTTAAGGTTTGGGAAGGTCTCCCAAAACCGTAAACACCTTCAATGGGGTGTTTAAGTGCCCTTAACACCTTGTATGACTTAGATTTGGGTCTAGAACCTTGTATGCTTAACCAACAACCACCAAAACACATGATTCATGGACAAACATGAGTTTACGGCTATAAACTCATGTGTTTACGGTAGTAAACTCCCCATGTGCCATTCAAGAACCATAAAATCCTTTTCCAAGGTCAATTTAAGTCCCGATCACTTCCTAAGCCATGGAATCAACCCTAGAACCTTCCTTTATGCATTGTAAGGCCTTTAAACATCCAAAATCACACCACCCATGAGTTTACGGCTGTAAAATCATGGGGACATGGTCTTTGGACCATAAACACCTCTAAGGGCTTACTCTTGAAGAGTAAACTCCTTATCTAGGCCCTACACATCCTTACGTGCTACCCGGGTCACTCCAAACACTTGAAATAAAGTGTTTTCGCGTCTCGGAGTGTATTGTCCTACTTATTTGGTAGTTCAAAGTCTAATTAGATACAATTATGTATCTCTTCATATTACATAGGAACCTCGCGTGTATTCAAGCCCCAAACTGACACTTAGCATCCGACCGACACGTTTCTCGTCTGGTGAGTTCATACCCCTACACTTTTTTCCGTGTTTTCAATGTTTTCAGGGGGGGGGGGAATACAAGAAAAAGTACAAGAATATCTTCTACTCAACCTAATATTTCTTTTGAAATGTTTCATACTTCGTATACTTTTAACAATCGAAACCGTATTAACCAACCGTTTGATTTGCAGAGTTAGTTTTCCAACTGATTGCAAATCTTATTATATTGTGTTATATTATATATTTCACAAATGATTTTCCACTTCATTATTATTAAAAGTCAATAAACTTAGAACTTTAGATACGTCCTCGATAACACTCCACAGAGATACACGAGTGGAGGACCCCATTTGTAACCAGAATCACAAACAGGAATTTCTGCATTATTACTTGTAAATTGTTAATCTTAATAATTGGAGACACGTCCTCTAAAACACTCCACAAAGATACGCGAGTGGAGGACCGCCCCCGTAACCAGAATCTCCTGGACGGAGAGCGTGACTTGAGTGTATAGATCTATACAGGGCTGACTACCCCGCACCTCGCTGCTAGCTACAGTGGGACCGACAGGTCTACGGGTGACGAAAGTCATAAAATGATATTGGACTTCTTATTGCCATATCTAGTATATCATATGGTTATGGAACTCGCAATTTAGATAACAGAGATTTACTTGTTAGTAATAATGGATCTAGTAAACTAATAACCTTAAGAATTAGTTTACTTCTCACACAATAGTTTTATATACGTGTTAAAACTAACATATATTTCAAGGATAACCAGGTTTTCAGGAAACTTCACACAAACACTTTAAGTATGGTAGATACTTGTACATTACATTCAGAACCGATAACCAACTACAAACTTTTAAGGAAAATAAGGGATTTTCCTGGGATAACTGAACTGTTCATAACCAGATTGTATAACAAACGGATAACTAAACTTTACTTATAAGAAAATATGGGATTTTCTTGGATAACACTTTTTCAGAAAACCAAAGGAAACTTGTTCATTTTCAAAAAACAAACCTCTTATGAACTCACCAGCTTTATGCTTATTTTCAAACTGCTTGTATTCTCAGATCCACATTAGACAGGTACCCCGCGATCTTTTGGAGAAGACGGAGCGTTTTAGCGGTCACGTCTCTACTTTTGTTCAAACTAATGTATAGATAAAACATGTATTTCTTTACTTTCAAACAAATGTAAATACTTCTATGTAATGTAATGTTTTGTGTTTACTATGCTTACTATGTACATTGGTTGTGATACTTTACATGACGTCCTCCGCCCCAGAACGTTTCCGCCATCGGTTTCGGGGTGTGACAAAAACATTGTCTGTTCAAACCATTTCATAACATGCATAGTGTTTGAAAACCAAAATATGAAACAACCAAATATCAGAGTACAAATCCCAGAACAAGTTCGCAAGGTGGAAAACAGTGTGTGTGTATGATGTGCCGCTACCGCGCCAGCTCCTTCCCCTTCGAATAAGAGGTACCTGAAACCAAAACTAAAAACTATAAGCACGAAGCTTAGTGAGTTCCCCCACTGTACCCCATACCACATGACCACATAACATACATATATTGTCACCCATATCTGGGTGCCCGACCTACCCCTTCGGTCCTCTCGACCAGATACTGGCTAGCATATCTGGGTGCTGGCCTCCCCTTCGGTCCTCTCGACTGGATACTGACTAGCATATCTGGGTGCTGGCCTCCCCTTCGGTCCTCTCGATCGGATACGGACTAGCATATCTGGGTTCTGGCCTCCCCTTCGGTCCTCTCGACCGGATACTGGGGACTATTCCACATAACACATATCACATAATCTATCTAGCATGGCTGGGCATGACTACCCCTTCGGCCCTATCGACCGGTAATCTAGGGACTATCTCCAATACTGTCACTAGCACATAGCATCATATCATACTAGCACATAAACATATCAGGTAGTAGTAAACCTAGATGAATATCACAGAGACAATCATCTAATCATACAACTCCTACTGATGGGTCGCCGAGTTGTATGAACAACTCGTCGAGTTCATCTCCATCCCAAAGGAGATTGCCTTGGACTCGCCGAGTCTGTCTCATGCACTCGTCGAGTCCCATGAATATCCAGAACAATGCCTTAGTCCAGATCGTTGGGTCACTTCCCGGGACTCCCTAAAACCTTTCCATCCACAACTGGGTAATTTCAACCCTCAACTAATTGGGACTCAAGCTTGGACTCGCCGAGTACAACGATGGACTCGCCGAGTCTATCTCATGTTCTCACTAGATCTTCGATTTCTGATGTACAACTCTTGATCAAAGGATAGATCTATACTCCTTGGACCGTTCTAGCACATAAAGTTACAACCTTTACGTGTTTGCATGGGGCTTTAAGCTCAAAAGGTCCTAAAACAAGCCCTTGGATTGCATGGAGCCTTTCTTGGGTGGAAAAGCACCCCCTTTCTGCTTTGAGACCCCTCAAGGGTCCTAGATCCGCACCTCATCCCCAACCATGCTTGCATTCATGGTTGGCTAGCTAAAATGGCTCATAAAGCCCTAAAATTCCACCAAAATGCGATCTAACATTTGGAAGATCAAGGTACAGACTTTTTACCTTGAATGAGCTGCAAATGATGCACCAATTCGGATCCCCTTCAGTCCTTCCTTGTTGCCTCAAGCTTCTCTTCCCACCTTGGATCACAAGCACACCAAAAATTCTTCAACAAGGCTAGATTGCTTCAAAAACGGCTAGGGTTTCAGTGAGGGGTGTTTGGGAGCACTAAGGAGTGATGGAGGCTGCATAAGGTCGTTTAAATAGGGTGCAAACCCCTGGATTAGGGTTTTTTTCCAGACAGCGGCTACTCGCCGAGTCTACAACTTAAACTCCACGTCTCATCCCGCTTCTACTCGGTGAGTCAGTCCTTCGACTCGCCGAGTCCAAGGCCAAAACTGCAAATCAATAAAAGAATTAAATACAAGAATACTTACCAAGAATCAGGTGCTACATTAGACACACATATGAACTTTCTAATGTAAGGTGTATGGGCTTATCGAAGCATCACGTATCAGAAATATGAACTTTGGTAAGAAAGTCAATAAGTATTGATTTCTAGAAAGTCCATCTGATTTCTGAATACATGTCAAAGCTAGTGGGAGCATAAGTGTTATACCAATAAGGATATAATCATCATGTTAGTGGGATCATGATTATTATGTTAACTTGTAACAACGTAAATTTCAGAACAAATTTTTCATTTTTCATCCTCCAAGTTCATATAAAAACATTCTCAAATATTTCCAATTTTAGTTTTTGAAACATAACATATCCCAAGATCATAAAATCAAACTCTCTCTCTAGTGTGTACGAGTCACGCCAGCGCCTTCCCACGGTCCTCGCTAGTACCTAAAACACATAACACAACAACTGTAAGCATAAATGCTTAGTGAGTTCCCCAAAATACTGCATACAGCACATACGCCACTCGAGCTATAATACGACCCTCCGGTCGATGTGTCTCAGCGGGACCCTCCAGTCCCGTAGCTCGTTGGACCCTCTGGTCCGGTCATAGCTCGTTGGACCCTCCAGTCCGGTCTATAACATCATACAACATACATATATCACATAGCACATAATCTCATTCGTAACACATAAGACCCTCTGGTCAACACATAATACCACTCTAGATAACGTATAGTGAGAAGACACACCTCAAGTGTCTCGGTAAGTCTCTGACTCGATAGAAATGTGATCTAGCCTCTGCCTAATCATATAAAGTAAATACTCTCATAAATATAACTATACTCAAACCTTTCTTAACACCCTCAGAAGGGTAAAAGACCATTTTACCCCTCTCTTGGCTTAAAGGCCTCACTGTTGACCAAACCCTAAAAGTCAACAAAAGTCAACGGTCAAACTTTGACCCGACTCGGCGAGTCTACACGTGTCCACTGACTCTCTTAGTCCCTCTTGGCACGTCGAGTCCTTACCCTTACTCGACGAGTCATACCTGGCATGAATCATGGGGCCACCCCGACTCAACTCGCCGAGTCTCAAGAACAACTCAGTGAGTTCCGCCTTGAACTCCAGTCCCCTCACTCTCCCTGACTCACCGAGTTATTTCCCCAACTCGGCAAGTCTACTCACTGAGTGATTTATGGGAAACCCTCATCCTACTCGCCGAGTCTGATCTTCGGACTCGGCGAGTTCATGCCATGCACAAACTCCATAGACCTTCTGAGGTCAGATCTGTTCCTTTAATTCATAGATTAGGCCTTTCCAAGCATGATAATCACGTAAAGTTCAGACCTTGACACTCGCATATCATCTAAATGGTCTAACTTGGTGATTTAGCCCCAAAAATGACTTCCTAAGCTCATGGCTCCCAACATAACTCATAAAGCTCCAAGGGTTAAGGTCTCTGGACCTCTTTAGGTCCAGATCCAAAGCATAGACTCGAGAAGGGACCAATTGCTCCACTTATCCATCCTCTAAAGGGGGTTAGAAAACCCTATCTCTAAGAATCAATACCAAAATTGAAGAAGGTCCGAATAAATACCTAAATATGGACTCTATGAACTCTGAAGTCACCAAAATCGCACCTCCTTCAGCCTCCTCTTGCCTTGGTCACCTCCTTCTTGCAAAAACACCCACAAAAAGATCAAGAATGGCCTCTCCTTCCTCACAAGCGCTCTAGATCTCTTAGGGTTTCTCTCTGGGGTTTGGTAGCCGCAAATGACGGCCTTAAGGGCCTTTAAATAGGTCCCAAACCCCGGAAATTTGGGTTTCATTAAACAGCATGGACTCGCCGAGTCCACTCATGAACTCGCCGAGTCCGGCTGTGAACCCAGATACGAATCCGTAACCATACTCGGCGAGTTTAAACACCAACTCACCGAGTCTCCTCACAACTTCCAAAAATAAAAGAATAAAATATTATACCTGGGAATCCGGATGTTACATAACTATTGCGAGTTAGCAATATTAATTATAGAAAACAAAAGTTTCAATTTGCAAAGTTGTAGAGGTTGAAAATTTTGTTTTGCTATAATTAAGGGAGAGAAATTTATACTTCATTTCAAATCTAAAAGATTAGATCGAGACATTTTAATCAAATTTAGTCAAAGGACATATATGAATGTTATGTTGAAAAGGTTCAACATAAGGAAATTCTATAAATGGCAATATTATAGCAAGAGACTGGTAAAGTATCATGTCTTTATGTAAGAAATACATATGCTGTAATATTCGACCGTTCTGTCTTTTCCAAATGCCTAGGGAATTAAGAGGGAAAATGACCAGAGTCGGATATGACTAAATTAGTTAAAAGAATTTCAAGGACAATCTAAGGTTCGCTAAGGATTGGTCGCTTGTGGGAAGTTGGAAGTATAGTAATGGATGGACCATATTGACATTATTATGAATACATAGGATTCTATTAATAATGAGTTGTCATATGGAAAATATGGAAATGTTTGGATATTAAGAATTTTGTAGATTAGAAGCTTTTATGCAAGAATGATGTTCAAAGGAATGTACTTTGAATTTGAGACTTCATGTCTATGGAGTTGTCTTGTAACAATCTCCATTAGAGCACTTTGTAATATCATTGGCAAAGTCTTGATGACTTTGGTGCTATGTCATTATAAAAGGATCATCGCGTAAAATGTTGGAATCTAACATATTCTAATAGTGGTAAGAATTTGGTATTCTTACACTTGATGTAAGGATTGGTAATTGTGAAATGAGTATCATTGGAAATGTGTCCAATTAATCTATTTCACAAAGTAAGGACCATAGGTAAACATAGTGTGCATGCTTGGAGCATGGGATGACTATTGTTTCAATTCTAGTATTAAGTTGATTACCTGAAACATTATACAATGAATAATGTGTAATCAACATGGTGATTAAATAAAAGGTGTTTTATTTATACTCAAAGTGATGAGGCCATATTGGATTCGATTATTCTTGTGTTTTACTTCGCATTTTTTGACTTCCAGAATAACTAGGTTATTCAAACATCCACAATCAATCATACTTTGGAGTAGGTAATGAGGTAAGACAGTCATGAATCCGACTGTAGATTGTCTAAAGTGTTTAGGCATAGCAAAAGTCTGTCGCAGTGTTCATGAGTGCTCCTGAAATAAGATTTGGGTATTGGATTAAACCCACGCTCACATGAATCACTTCATGGATTTTATCACAAGTGATTGTGAGACGATAATATCTTATATTCTTGAAATAGAGACATATAATTGCAGTTTACAAGTCGGTTGCACATTGATAATATGTAAACGCACCAGTAACTTGGTGTTATAAAACATATTGTTGTGTGTGTTTTGATGAGTAAATAGAGCAAGCATATGAGTCGAAGTTTATCCATTCCTTTTACCCAATGTGGGATAAAAGAGATATATGTGGGCCCCTTGATGATTTAGCGATGACACCCTAAGCGCTTCGCCAAGCCTGGACTAAGTTGATGTGTTCAATTGTAGTCTGTTGTCAGTCGTCATAAATCGGAAATCGGGAACAACACATGAACAGAGAGAATGATTATAATCCATTTCTCAGTTCATATGAGATCTAGAATGGAGGAATATATGATCCCTTATCTAAAGGACGGATTGTTGATAAGATCAGAGTTTGACAGCGGCTTTTGAAAGCTACGCTTGCTAATCAGATTCTGAAGTCATACGCAATAATAGTTATTAGACTTATCCAAGTGGGAGACTGTTGGATTAGGTGTCTAAGCCCATAACTATTTTGGTATGTACTTGATTGATTATGAGCATGGTCCTTTTGGGTTACCTTCACCATAGCAACTGATAGAATGAATTATGGAGAAAGAGGATTGATTATGATTTAATATATTATAAGAATAATATGTTAATTGAGAAATCATATTATTTAATTAGTATTGATCAAAAATTAATTTGGTGATCAAAAGAGACTGATTAAATTAACGGGGACTAAGTATGTAAATCAGTAATATTTATAGTTTGGGCTTATGGACCTCGTTGGTATAAGGTGGACAAAATCTCTATGAGAGTCCATAAAGATTTCGTCCAAGGCTTGTCCAATGGAGTATATATGTTGCTTAGGGTCTAAGCAAGGGAATTAGGGTTTCCAAGTTGAAAACCCTAGTAATCCTCAACTATAAAAGGAACCCCAATGGCTCTCAAAATCGGCCTATGCCTTTAGAAGGAACCCGAGCCGACTTTTGAAGCCTTCTCCTCTCTCTCTTGTTCTTCCTTGTTGCTAGTGGTGTTTGTGACTCCATTAGAGGTGTAACACTTGGGCACTAAGTTTTCAAAGGTCAAGGAACTCTTGTTATTACAATATAACAAGTGAGGTAAAGTTTTCTAACCCTAATCATATGTCAATTTTGAAATATGTATGCAATTCATAGGGTTATTACTTTGGTATTCATAGTTGTATGTTCAAATTATAAAAACCTAGATCAAAGCAATTAGGGTTGCATGTACACCATAGGATTGATGTTATGCTCATAACCCAACACTTTATAGTATCATACTTTTAGAGTTTATGTCATATCAAATCTGTACGTCTAACGACCCTCCACCATATAAGGGAGCGGTGGGTAATAGTGGACACACATTTAATGGTCATTTTATAGACCATTATCCTTATACCCCCCCCCCCCCCCCTTAGAGTATGACTTCCTAAATGAAGCCTACTATTGGTTTGACTGACTTGTCGTATACATAACACACACACACACACACACACATATATATATATATATATATATATATATATATATATAAAATATTTAATCATATATAATATAAGGTGTATTTTAAATCTATTTAAAATACAAGGTTCAAACATTAATCATCTAAATTATCATATAATTAATTAATTAATTTAAACCTAGAATGAATTTATAATTATCCTTTAATTATTCTTATAATTAAATTAATTATTAAATTCATAAGAGATAATTCAATTTAATTTATCTAATTAAAAATTATCAAATAAGGATATGTCCTAATATTTAGGGTTTTGTTGATTATCATACAGGGCATTCAAAATTTGAAATCAAGCAGAATTAATACCAGATAATTACCAAAAATAATACCATCAATAAGATTAGGAAGATAATAACCAAAAATAATACCATAAATAAGATTAGGAAGATAATAACCAAAAATCTGTAAAATCGATTCTCACGTCGTGACAGAAGCACTGTCACGTCGCAAGAACAACCTATTTGCGAAAACAGGTTTTAGTTCAATTTAGATCATGTGCAGTCAATGTGTAACATCCAGATTCCCAGGTATATTATTCTAATATATTATTTTTGGAATTTGTGAAGGAACTCGGCGAGTTGATGCTTAGACTCGCCGAGTAGGGTCGCGGATTATCATCCGGGTTCGCGACTGGACTCGGCGAGTCCATGCTGTTTAATGAAATCCTAATTCCCCGGGGTTGGAGCCTATTTAAGGGCACTCATAGTCCCCCATTGCGGCTACCAGTCCCTTGAGAGAACCCTCAGTGAGCTAAATCGTTTGGGAGGAAGGAGAAGCCATATTTGATCTTTCTATCTTTGGTTTAGCAAGAAGAAGGTGATCAAGAGCAAGAGGAGACTGAAGGAGGTGTGATTCTAGTGGTTTTAGAGTCCAGAGACTTCAACTTGAGGTATTTATTCGGACCTTCTTCAGTTTTGGTATTGATTCTTAGAGTTAGGGTTTTCTAACCTCTTTTGAGGATGGTTATGTGGAGTAATTGGTCCCTTCTCGAGTTTATGCTTTGGATCTAGACTCAAAGAGGTCCAGAGACCTTAACTCTTGGAGCTTTATGAATTATCTTGGGAGTCATGAGCTTAGAATGTCATTTTTGGGGCTAAATCACCAAATGAAACCATTTAGATGATATATGAGTGTCAAGGTCTGGACTTTACGTGATTATTATGCTTGGGAAGGCCAGATCTATGGATTAGAGGAACAGATCTGACCTCAGGAGGTCAATGGAGTTTGTGCATGGCATGTACTCGCCGAGTTGTTCTTGAGACTCGGCGGGTTGAGTCGGGGTGGCCCCACGATTCATACCTGGGGACTCGTCGAGTAAAGGGAGGGACTCGACGTGTTAAACGAGACTAAAAGAGTTAGTGGACACATGTGGACTCGTCGAGTTGCCCAAGTGCACTCGACGAGTTGGGTCAAAGTTTGATCGTTGACTTTGGTTGACTTTTAGGGTTTGGTCAACAATGAGGGCCTTTGAGCCAAAAGAGGGGTAAATGGTCTTTTACCCTTCTGAGGGTGCCTAGAGAGGGTTGAGTCTAGTTCTGAGAGTTAAATTTATGAGAGTATTACTTTATGTGTTTAGGCGGAGGCTAGTTCGTATTTCTACCAAGTCAGTGATTTACCGGGACATCTGAGGTGAGTCTTCTCACTATACTTTACCTTGAGTGGTAATTAGAGTTATGTGACAGAGTTATTGTATGCTACTATGTGATGTGTTGTACTGCATTATTTCTATGAGGTATATATCATGTGTATATCAGAGTATATCAGAGTTAGAACCGAAAGGTTCACAGAGTTAGGACTAGGGGTCCATAGAGTTAGGGCCCATGGGCCCACAAAGTTGTGGCCTCGAGTGGCTAGTATGTGTATGTATGGTATTTTGGGGAACTCACTAAGCTTTATGCTTACAGTGTTATGTGTTATGTGTTTCAGGTATCAGTGATGATCGTGGGAAGGCACCGACATGATTCGTACACACGCATGGATTTTTATGTATTTTGATCTTGGGAAATATTTTATGAAACAAAGTTATGATAGAATGGGATTTTGTTGATAAATGTGTTTGGAAAAATGTGTTTAAAAATGTGAAAATTTGTTTTAAATTTTACGGTGTTACAATTTGGTATTAGAGCCTTGGTTTGAGGGATTCGGATGCATCCTCGGGCGTATTTGAACTCAAACTGAGGATTTGAGGAAAATTTTGATAATAAAGTAATTGTTTTTTAAAGGAGTAAAAAGAGTTTTGAAACAAACAGAGAGTAGAGCCGTGTGTACGATCAGCCAGCGCCCGAACGGTGATTTCCCAAAATACCCTTACAATAAGTTGTAAAAGAAATGTTATGCTATGCTATATGATGAATTATATTATGCATGCTAGAGTAAGACTAGGTATTCTTATTAGGACTAGAGTGGCCTGATATATGATGCCTTAGTCTAGGGATTTTGCTATTAGGAATGCTTGAGAGTGTTGAGATAGCAGCAAGGAGCTTATGAGGGATTTGCTCGTGAGTGGCACATGATTAGAGAGAATATCGTACTTGGGATTTGGGGCTCTGGGAGGAGGACTTTGTGTGAATGATGAGTCGGTGTGGTCGGTAGTATTGGGCCCGTACTATCGAAGGCACCGGGTCAGTGCGCAACCCAAGTAAAAATCCTTAGGGTACCAAAGATCAAGTAGGGTTGGGATATCGAGTGTGTGTACGTCCGAGCAAATTACTGATATCTTGTGTTGTATTTCAGAGAGGCATCATGGTAGGGACACGTCACAGACCAGGGACCAGTGGAGGAGGTGTGAGCGATGAGGAGCTCCGCCAGATGATGCATGATGAGGTGGCTACTGCCATCCGCGACGAGATTCCAGAGATGTTTGGGTCTATTAAGACCACCCTGATAGAGATATTCGATGAGAGATACGCTGCTCTTTCTGAGGCTGTTGTTGCTACGGCCACTGCAGCTGTAGCTGCGGCTAAACCGCAGGGTGGTGATGCGTTGCTGTTCCGGGAGTTCAGCAATGCAAAACCACCGGAGTTTGATGGGACCCAGGACCCGATTGCGGTGATGAGGTGGATATCATACATAGAGGGATGTTTCTTTACTTGCTCGTCTCCTGAGCATTTGAGGGTCCGGTTCGCGCTGAACCAGCTTCGCTTGGAAGCGAAGGATTGGTGGAAGTTTGTGACGATGCATTATTCGCCTGCTGAGCTTGCTGCAGTGACTTGGGAGAGGCTCACTGCTATGTTCCGAGATGAGTACGTTCCCTAGGTGGAAAGGGAGCGTTTGGACCAGGAGTTTTTGACCCTCAAGCAGGGTACTGATTCTGTTACGGTGATTACGAGGAAGTTCTATGAGCGGGCGATGTTTTTCCCAGAGCATGTGTCCTCCGAGCAGGCATGTATGAGTCGCTACCTGAGCATTTTGAGGAAGGATATACGGGAGTTTGTGGTGAACTCGACGTATCGGACATTTACTGAGCTTCAGGCAAATGCCCGAAAGAGGGAGATAGAGCTGGAGACCCAGGCTAGGGATGAGGCCGAGTCTCAGGCGAGGGATCGGCAATCGGCACAGTCTCAGCCGACAGCCAAGCAGGTCAAGCCCACTGATTCACGATCTGGGAGTCAGAAGGGCTGCACTTGTGGCAAGTGCGGCAAGAGCCACGAGGGGGTGTGCAGAGCGGGGTCTTGCTACAAATGTGGTAAGGAGGGGCATATGGCCAAGGATTGCCCCAAGGGGTTTGCAGTATGCTTTCACTGCAACCAGACTGGACACCACAAGGCAGAGTGTCCACAATTACGAGGGACTACCCAGGGAGCACCTCAGGGATCTGCCCCTACTGCTATCAGAGCTACTAAGAGCCAGCCAGTGAAGGCCGAGGTACCGAAGGCGCGAGGGAGAGCCTTCCAGTTGACTGCGGAGGAGGTCCGTGCAGCGCCCGATGTCGTGGCTGGTATGTATTCTTTCATATATTTACTTTTATGTTGAGATATTGTGCTTATATTATGATACGCATAGGTACTTTTCTTGTGAATTTTGTACCTGCCTTGGTGTTATTTGACTCGGGTGCGAGTCGGTCTTTTGTATCTTTGGCTTTTAGTCAGCACATCAGTATTAGTCGAGAGGTGGTGAATTGACCTCTGAGAGTTTCCATAGCTGACGAGAGAGAGGTGTATGCCACCGAGGTGATCCAAGGATGTGTAATCGAGATTTTCGGCGTCAAGTTCCCGATTGATCTAGTTCCTATTGCGATGGGAGATGTGTGTGTCACCGTGGGCATGGACTGGTTGAGCAAGTTTGGAGCGGTTATCGACCTCGAGAGACAGCTGGTGACCATACGAGACCCTAGTGGGGGAGTTCTTACCGTATACGGCGAGGGTACGCGTTCTGGGTCGGCATTTTGTTCAGCCGCTAGAGCGAGGCAGAGTCTACAGCGGGGTTGTAAGGGATTTGTATTATATGTGATGGATACGAGGGTTGATTCAGAGAAACCGAGGTCAGTTGATGAGGTTCCGAAAATACGTGAGTTCCCGGACGTATTTCCGGAAGAGTTACCAGGTGTGCCTCCCGAGAAGCAGGTTGAGTTCAGCATTGATTTGGTTCCGAGAGCTGCACCTATCGCCAAGACACCTTATCGCCTTGCGCCTCCAGAGATGCAAGAGTTATCCTGGCAACTTTAGGAGCTGCTGGGGAAGGGGTTTATTCGGCCGAGCAGTTCGCCATGGGGAGTGCCTATCCTTTTTGTTAAGAAGAAGGATGTCTCACACCGAATGTCCATTGATTATAGGGAATTGAACAAGCTGACGGTCAAGAACCGTTACCCGTTGCCAAGGATCGACGATTTGTTCGATCAGTTATAGGGAGCATCTTGGTTCTCCAAGATCGATTTGAGGTCGGGATATCATCAGATGAGGGTGCGAGATGAGGACATCCAGAAGACAGCGTTCAGGACTCATTACGGGCATTACGAATTCGTGGTGATGCCTTTCGGGCTCACCAATGTGTCGGCGGTGTTCATGGACCTCATGAACCGAGTATGTAGGCCGATGTTGGATCGTTTGGTGATCGTGTTCATTGACGACATATTGGTGTAATCGAGATCCAAGGAACAGCATGAGGAACATTTGAGAGAGAACCTCGGAGTTTTGAGATCGGAGAGGCTTTATGCCAAATTATCCAAGTGTGATTTTTGGTTACGAGAGGTCCAGTTCCTAGGGCATCTCGTTAACCAGAAAGGGATATTGGTCGATCCGGCCAAGATTGAGGCGGTGATGAGTTGGGAGGTGTCGAGGTCACCTACAGAGATCAGGAGTTTCCTAGGATTGACAGGCTATTATCGGAGATTTATCAGGGATTTCTCCAAGATCGTCGTGCCACTCACCAAGTTGACCCAGAAGGGCATTGCTTTCTCATGGGGCCCAGAGCAGCAGGCCTCCTTTGAGACACTTCGTCAGAGGTTATGCGAAGCCCCGGTGTTAGCCCTTCCGGAGGGAGTGGAGGACTTCGTGGTATATTGTGATGCGTCGATATCAGGGTTGGGAGCGGTGCTTATGCAGAGGGGGCACGTGATAGCATATGCATCGAGGCAGCTGAAGCCTCATGAGGCAAGGTATCCCACCTACGATTTAGAGTTGGGGGCAGTGGTGTTCGCCCTCAAGATCTGGCGTCACTATCTGTATGGGGTCCGGTGTAACATATACACGGATCACAAGAGCCTGAAGTACTTGATGGATCAGCCCAGCCTGAACATGCGGCAGAGGAGATGGTTGGATGTGGTAAAGGATTATGATTGTGAGATCCTGTACCACCCGGGTAAGGCTAACGTGGTAGCCGATGCCCTGAGTCGTAGGACGGAGAGCGTCCTGATGCGAGACGTTTGTATGAGATTGACAGTGATGACTCCGGTGTTGGACACCATTCGAGGGGCCCAGGCTGAGGCTGTGAGACCAGAAAACCAAAAGAGGGAGCGAGTTATTGGGCAGGTATTGGAGTTCGTTACCGATAGCCGGGGACTTATGACATTTCAGGGTCGGATTTGGGTACCATTTGTGGGCGAGACGCGTACAATTTTGATGGAAAAGACACATCGATCGAAGTTCTCGATCCACCCCGAGGCCACTAATATGTATTTGGACCTAAAGAGGGAATATTGGTGGCCCTGTATGAAGAGAGACGTTGCGTGGTTCATTGAGAGGTGCCTAACCTGTCGCCGGGTTAAGGCCGAACACCAGAGACTGCATGGTAAGTTGCAGCCGTTAGAGGTTCCTGAGTGGAAGTGGGAACATATTTCTATGGACTTTATCACCAAATTGCCAAGGACTGCGAGGGGCGTCGATGCAATTTGGGTGATTGTAGACCGGTTGACGAAGAGCGCTCATTTCCTTGCTATCAATGAGAGCTCTTCCATAGAGAAATTGGCAGAGATGTATGTGAGGGAGGTGGTATCACGACATGGAGTGCCGATCTCGATTGTCTCAGATTGAGATGTGCGTTTCACTTCCAGATTCTGGAAGAAATTTCATGAAGAGTTGGGTACGAGGCTGCATTTTAGTACCGCATACCACCCACAGACTGACGGGCAGAGCGAGCGGACGATCCAGACGCTCGAGGACATGCTCCAAGCGTGTGTGTTGGATTTCGGCGGGAGTTGGGACACATATTTGCCTTTGGCAGATTTTTCCTACAACAACAGCCATCATTCGAGCATTGGGATGCCACCCTTTGAGCTGTTGTATGGGAGGAGGTGTCGGACCCCCATTTGCTGGGGAGAGGTAGGGCAACGTGTGATGGGTAGTACGGAGATTGTGCTTCAGACGACTGAGCAGACACATCAGGTCAGACAGAGGTTGTTGACCGCTCAGAGTCATCAGAAGAGTTATGCGGACAGGCGTCGGTCCGAGCTCAAGTTTCAGGTCAGTGACTTCGTGCTCTTGAAGGTCTCTCCTTGGAAAGGAGTGATCCGATTCAGGAAGAGGGGCAAGTTGGGGCCTCGATATATTGGACCTTTCAGGGTGATCGTGAGAGTAGGCAGGGTAGCCTACCGTTTGGAGCTACCTACAGAGTTGGGTCAGATTCACGACACTTTTCACGTGTCGTAGTTAAGAAAGTATATAGCCGACGAGTCGGCAGTGGTACCGTTAGTGGATATTTAGGTGGATGTAGGCCTGAACTATGTTGAGAGACCGGTGGAAATTAGGGATCGGAAGGTCAAGGTTCTGAGGAACAAGGAAGTGCCTCTGGTGCAGGTGCAGTGGCAGCATAGGAAAGGGTCAGAGCTGATTTGGGAGCCAGAGCGCGAGATGCATGAGCAGCATCCAGAGTTATTTGCAGAATGAGACTTCGAGGGCGAAGTCTGATTCTAGTGGGGGAAAATTGTAACATTCGGATTCCCAGGTATATTATTCTAATATATTATTTTTGGAATTTGTGAAGGAACTCGGCGAGTTGATGCTTAGACTCGCCGAGTAGGGTCGCGGATTATCATCCGGGTTCGCGACTGGACTCGGCGAGTCCACGCTGTTTAATGAAATCCTAATTCCCCAGGGTTGGAGCCTATTTAAGGGCACTCATAGTCCCCCATTACGGCTACCAGTCCCTTGAGAGAACCCTAAGTGAGCTAAATCGTTTGGGAGGAAGGAGAAGCCATATTTGATCTTTCTATCTTTGGTTTAGCAAGAAGAAGGTGATCAAGAGCAAGAGGAGACTGAAGGAGGTGTGATTCTAGTGGTTTCAGAGTCCAGAGACTTCAACTTGAGGTATTTATTCGGACCTTCTTCAGTTTTGGTATTGATTCTTAGAGTTAGGGTTTTCTAACCTCTTTTGAGGATGGTTATGTGGAGTAATTGGTCCCTTCTCGAGTTTATGCTTTGGATCTGGACTCAAAGAGGTCCAGAGACCTTAACCCTTGGAGCTTTATGAATTATCTTGGGAGTCATGAGCTTAGAATGTCATTTTTGGGGCTAAATCACCAAATGAAACCATCTAGATGATATATGAGTGTCAAGGTCTGGACTTTACGTGATTATTATGCTTGGGAAGGCCAGATCTATGGATTAGAGGAACAGATCTGACCTCAGGAGGTCAATGGAGTTTGTGCATGGCATGTACTCGCCGAGTTGTTCTTGAGACTCGGCGGGTTGAGTCGAGGTGGCCCCACGATTCATACCTGGGACTCGTCGAGTAAAAGGAGGGACTCGGCGTGTTAAACGGGACTAAAAGAGTTAGTGGACACATGTGGACTCGCCGAGTTGCCCAAGTGCACTCGACGAGTCGGGTCAAAGTTTGACCGTTGACTTTGGTTGAATTTTAGGGTTTGGTCAACAATGAGGGCCTTTGAGCCAAAGGAGGGGTAAAATGGTCTTTTACCCTTCTGAGGGTGCCTAGAGAGGGTTGAGTCTAGTTCTGAGAGTTATATTTATGAGAGTATTACTTTATGTGTTTAGGCGGAGGCGAGATCATATTTCTACTAAGACAGTGATTTACCGGGACATCTGAGGTGAGTCTTCTCACTATACTTTACCTTGAGTGGTAATTAGAGTTATGTGACAGAGTTATTATATGCTACTATGTGATGTGTTGTACTGCATTATTTCTATGAGGTATATATCATGTGTATATTAGAGTATATCAGAGTTAGAACCGAAAGGTTCACGGAGTTAGGACCAGAGGGTCCACAGAGTTAGGGCCCACGGGCCCACAGAGTTATGGCCTCGAGTGGCTAGTATGTGTATGTATGGTATTTTGGGGAACTCACTAAGCTTTATGCTTACAGTGTTATGTGTTATGTGTTTCAGGTACCAATGATGATCGCGGGAAGGCGCCGACATGATTCATACACACGCATGGATTTTTATGTATTTTGATCTTGGGAAATATTTTGTGAAACAAAGTTATGATACAATGGGATTTTGTTGATAAATGTGTTTGGAAAAATGTGTTTGAAAATGTGAAAATTTGTTTTAAATTTTACGGTGTTACACAATGTTTGAGAAGCCTAAGTTTTGATACCATTGACGGGTTTTATAGAACACAAAATTGTACAATGTGGAAAACGATTAACAATTAATAGGGTATATGCTTCCTATAAAAGATCTATGTCATACACCTTGATAGCAACATACAATGAACAACAAAACCTAGCATAACCCTCGTGTAATTCGAAAATTACAAGGTATAGACATGCCTTTTGATTTGTTATTGTAAACAAATCACACCAATCCTTGTAATTCTAGAGCTTGGAAAGTCGAGTACCAAAGAGATGATGTCTCTAATGGTTTGTACCCAAACCCTAGCAACAATAACACAATAAGAGAGAGAGGAGAATGGAGCAAAAAATTGGCTCTTGGAGGCTTAGGAAGAGTTGACAAATATATGAGACCCTAGGGTCCTATTTATAGCTGATAAGGAAGCCTTGAATAATCCTGATTTGAATATAATAATAATATCTCAAATATCGGAACTATCCAACTCCTTAATTATCAATAAAGAGTATTCTAGAAACCCTAAATACATAGCCAAAGCTGGCCATGCTAGGAGGGTTCTAGAATCTCTATCTTGTTCAACTATTGAACAATTACAATTTAGTCCTTGTACTGCCAGTTAATTCTAATTAACCTGAAACTAATTCCAACTAATTTCAGATTAATTCTAAATTAATTATAACTATTTCTAAATAATATATTAATCATATAATATATTAATAAATTATCATATGTCTCCAAATGCAATTCTTCTCGGCTGCTAGTTCTGAGGGCAATCCAAAACGGACTTTGCTTCTAATTCAAGAATATACCAATTTAGTTATTAGCTTAGACACATTAATCCAACACAAAGTTGTCTATGTCAAGACAAGTAGGCACTTGGTTGATCCACTTACTAAACCTCTGATGAAAGATTTGGTTACATCTACCATGAGAGTCATGGCTCTAAAACCACAATAGAATCGTTTAGTGATGGAAACCCAACTTGACATTAGTGATCATAATTCTCAAGTTTAAAGGGGAACAACAAAGTTACTAATGATAGAAGGTACTATCATTAAAGATAGATCCATGTGAGGTGGGATAATATGTCGTTATCGAGAACAAGGTAGAGTTAAGACTCTTAACAAATTTTGGAGACATCTAAGCAACAAAGATGTTGTAAAACTTTAACAATATGATCTAGAGGTGGTATCACCTCAAGTGAAGATTAATGGTTTATCTTCTATAGGGCCATGAAAAGGGTTTATAGTGCATGACCATATTAGCTCTTAGAGAGAATGTAAAGATGGAAGGTGATGTGTGGGGATAAATCGGAGATGTCATAAGGTTCGTGGTTTAAACCTATAAGTATACCAATAAACCAGTTTCTTCTTTTTTGTCCTCATTAAACCAGGGTTTAATCTTTGTCCACCCAAGTGACATCATCATAGTCTGCGTGAAAAGAGACTTTCCACCTCTATGGGAGTTGTTGGAAATTCTAGATGTATAATAAGAAGTTGGCTAAGTTATCGTTATACTATATTGGTGGGGGAAGAAACATTTTGTGGGTTTATATTGGTTTTCTCTTGATAGGGATTTAAAGGCTTTAAGTGGATCAAGAGATGAGCCAAGCCCACACACACGTACCTAGTCTAGCTGAGGACGTTGTGCGAAATAGTACGATATACGCACACTTAGCACTTGGCTCGACGCTTCAATCGTTTGGAGTTTTGAAGCTTTCATTTTTGGCGAGGTTCGGGTCGGATCGGGTTTGACTGACCTGGTCAAAGAGTTAACGAACTTTAACTTCATGGATGAGAAGACAAAATCTTCTATAAATCCCCTGGAAGATTGGATAGACTTTAGTTTGAATTTGAATAAAAGTAGATAATAATATCTGGTTTAAAATTCAAATCGCCACATGTCAGAGACCAGACATAGTCATCACCAAGTTTGATTTTTTAGGGGCCTTTAGGGTTTTAGTTCCATTATAAATAGTAGGGATGAAAGTGGGTCCAAACTCGGACCGGATGGACCCGGAAAACCCGGAACTTGTTAATGGGATTTTGTAGGACCGGAAACTGGACCGTGATATAGGAACCGGTTTCGGTTCAGTTACGGGTATGGTACCGAGTAAAGTGGGTCTAGAACCGGAAAACTTGAAAACATTAAAGTGGGTAGGGTGGAACCGGATAAAGTGGTTTTAGAACCGAAAAACCCAAAAAAACCAGATTTTTTTGGTAATTACTTACTACTTAGTGGGTTGAACTTTGAAAATTTTTATATTGATATCCAGACTTTGGGGGACTGTAAGTCATTGAATATGAACCCAAAATTAACAAACTTATAGTCTAAAATCATGTACAAACTCTAAATTATACTTTGGAAAAAACCTCATGTCAATCTGATTTTAAACGAATGAAATATGCATGTTTTAACATTTTAAGAAAATACAAAGTAGAAAAACAAATAGCTGAAAAGTTGAAAATTTTCAGCTTTGATATCCCGACTTTGGGGGATTGTAATTCATTTAATATTAAAAAAAATGGCAAAATTATAGTCTAAACTCATGTACAAACTCTAAACTACAAGTTGGAAAAAACCGCATGTTAATCCGACTTCAAATGAATTAGATATGAATGTTTTAAAATTTTCACAGAATACAAAATAGCTGAAAAACTAAAAACTTTCAGCTTTGATATCTCAACTTTGGGGGACTGTAAGTCATCTTTATATATATTAAAAGAGAAACTTGATGACATAATCTTCAACAATCAGGATCATTCATTGTATTTTCTTGATTAATTTCAACCATTGGATCATTTTGATGATGTCATATAAAATAAAATAAAATTAATATTAACTAAATTAAGTTGACTAAGTTTGGAAAGTTGAAAACTTATTAATGGTGACTAGAATTTTTAATTGGAATCTATACAAGTGAAATAAATGTCAGTATAATTATCAAAACATAAATATAGTTCCTTTCTTTTTAAAATCAAGTAATTTGTACATACCTTTCATAATTATAGAATTTGAAATCAAAGAATTCAAAATAGTGTGATATGAATCAGAATATTTATTTCTTCATATCCTTTCCAAAATCATTGTTCAAAATTATGTTAAGTATATATTCTCATTCATTTGTTATCACAATTTCGTGAAATTTGGACTTTACAGCATCACGTTCGAATACCAGCTTCATAAGGTTAGCATTTTTTTTTGACTTACTTATTAATTTCTTACTTCTGATTATAGTTTATGTGTTCACTATATACATATCAATAGCATATTAATGGGTTTTTGATAAACGGATTTTCTATTCTCTCTCTCTCTCTCTCTCTCTCTCTCTCCCTCTCTATGTGTGTGTTTGGATTGGATTAAGTAAAATTTAGTTTAATTGGTTATGTGTTAATTGGATTGGATTATATGTTTGGATTGGATGAAAAAATAAATAAAGAAAAGTAAAAATTTAGTAGCTTCCATAAGGGTTTAGTGTCTATATATTAAAAGAGAAACTTGATGACATCACCTTCAACAATCATGGCCATTCATTGTGTTTCCTTGATTAATTTCAACCATCGGATCATTTTGATGATGTCATCATAAAATAAAATAAAATTAATATTAATTAAATTAAGTTGACTACGTATGGAAAGTTGAAAACTTATTAATGGCGACTGAAAATTTTAATTGGAATGTATTGAAGTGAAATAAACGTAAACATAATTGTCAAAACATAAATATGGTTCCTTCCTTTTTAAAATCAACTCATTTGTATATATACCTTTCATAATTATAGAATTTGAAATCAAAGAATTCAAAATAGTATGATATGAATCACAATATTAATTTCTTCATATCCTTTCCAAAATCGTTGTTCAAAATTATATATAAGTATAATCTTATTCAGTTGTTATCATAATTTCGTGAAATCTGGACTTTGCAGCATCACATTCGCATAACAACTTCATAAGGTTAGCAATTTTTTTTTAATTTACTGATTAATTCCTTACATCTGATTATAGTTTATGTGTTCAGTATATGTATCAATGGCTTATTAGTGAGTTTTTGACAAACAATCCAAAGGTAAAAAAAGTATATGTTCAGTATATTCTTGTTGTAAAAGCTACTTTTAATTGGAATGATTTGTATATTCTTTAATATATATGTGTATGTGTTTCTCAATCAGCATATGCATTTTTGTCCAAAGGTAAAAAAAGGCAAATGTAATTTTGATATTGCAGTATTATACATACTTGTTGTAAAATGACCTATTTACCTTTGTTGTATGTGTTTGTGTATGTGTGTGTATGTTTGGATTAGATTATGTGATTGTATTTGATGATGTAAAATTCAGTTTAATTAGTTATGTGTTTGGATCGGATGAAAATAGAAATAAAGAAAAGTAAAAGTGGAGTACCTTCTCGAAAAGTTTAGTGTCTACATATATTATTTCTTCAAAATGACTTATTTACCCTTGCAATAAAAACTACTTTTTTGGGAATGATTCATATATTTCTTTAATATATGTTGGTGTTTGTGTTTCTCAATCAGCATATGGTTTTTTGTCCAAAGGTAAAAAAAGGCAATGTACTTTTGATATTGCTTTATTATACATACTTGCTGTAAAATGATTTGTTTACATCAAAATGATAATGCAGGTGTTATCATCCTCCTACGTATGGCAAATCTCAAAACTTGGGGTGGTAAGAATATTTTTTCATTATAAACGTTCATGATATTACATTAATATTTTATTTATAAGATAAATTAATTTATAACTTTAATTGTTATTTCCAGGTCAGCCTCAAGTGGGTAACTGTTTGTTTCGGTCAAGATTGCATATTAATGATGACATGTCTCACATTTCAAAATTCAAAAAAACGTACGTCTTTTATCATTAATTAATAGTTTAATGTTTGTTTTTCCTTATTCTTAATCATTAATTATTTATATTGTTTAAATTCTTCATTTTTTTTCTTCTTATATGTAATATTGTTGATATGGATTTGAATGTTGAGTCTTCCATTAGTACTACACAACTTAACACTAATACTGTTGTGGCCAAGGCAGAAGATTACTACCTCCGTTTTTCAATCAAGAACATTGATGATATTCTAGATTACAATAAGGTATATTTAACAGTATTAATATTTTTCCATTAATTTTATAAATTTATAGCGCATAACACAATGAATATATATATATATATATATATATATATATATATATATATATATATATATATGAATTTTTTTATATATTTTTAAATTTTTTTTATAAAAAAGGAAATTAGTTTGTCCATCATTGCTACTGTCATCGGTTTTGATTTAAATGAAGACTGGTATTCTTTTTATTGTTGTGACTGTTCAAAAAAATTAAGTAAAAATGATGATGATACCAATGCTAAACCATTTAATTGTGATGGTTGTGGTGGAGTTTCTGATATTTACAACAAGTAAGTTTATAATTTTACATTTGTAAAATTCTTGTGTCATTAATCCATATTCGAATGTTTCCAATTTTATTTCATTGTCCAGTAAAGTGTGATTTTATAATTTTTAGGGTAGGGGTCGTAATTCGTGTTCAATATGAAACTGAGTCTACTTCTTTTGTATTGTTTGACCGTCATGTTAAAAAGGTTATTCACCAGGGTAATAAGTAGCTGATGGAAAAATATCAAAGGTAGTGTTAATTTTTTTAATCGTCAACTCATCTCTTATTTTGTTTTATGATATTAATTTTGTTTAATATATGTTTTAAAGAATTGAATAAATTCATTTTAACCCATTAATGCATCCAATTCTTTTTAACATAAAAAGTTGTCTACAAATATGTTCTTCAACGAGTTATATTTTTTCATGTGTTCCCTCGTGTTTAACGCATGTTATAATCTAATATATATTTAAAGAGAAACCTGGTGACATCACCTTCAACGATCAGGACCATTCATTGTGTTTCATTGATTAATTTCAACCATTGGATCATTTTGATGATGTCATCATAAAATAAAATAAAATTAATATTAACTAAATTAATTTGACTACTTTAGGAAAAGTTGAAAACTTATTAATGGTGACTGAAACTTTTAATTGGAATGTATTGAAGTGAAATAAGTGTCAACATATTTGTCAAAACATAAATATGGTTCCTTTCTTTTTAAAATCAAGTAATTTGTATATATATCTTTCATAATTATAAAATTTGAAATCAAAGAATTCAAAATAATATGATATGAATCATAATATTAATTTCTTCATAACCTTACCAAAATCGTTGTTCAAAATTATGTATAAGTATAATATCATTTAGTTGTTATCACAATTTCATGAAATCAGGACTTTGCAGCATCACGTTCGAATACAAGCTTCATAAGGTTAACATTTTTTTTTTGATTTATTGATTAATTTCTTACATTTGATTATAGTTTATGTGTTCAATATATGTATCAGTGGCTTATTAGTGAGTTTTTGATAAACGGATTTTCTATTCTCACACACACTCTCTCTCCCTCTCTCTCTCTCTCTCTGTATGTGTGTGTGTGTTTGTGATTGTGTGCGTGTGTGTGTTTGGATTGGATTCTATGTTTGGATTAGATGAAGTAAAATTCAGTTTAATTAGTTATGTGTTAATTGAATTGGATTATGTGTTTGGATTGAATAAAAAATAAATAAATAAAAGTAAAAATAGAGTACCTTCTCGAAGGGTTTAGTGTCTATATATATTAAAAGAGAAACTTGATGACATCACATTCAACAATCATGACCATTTATTTTGTTTGCTTAATTAATTTTAATCATTGGATCATTTTGATGATGCCATAATAAAATAAAATAAAATTAATATTAACTAAATTAAGTTGACTACGTTTGGGAAGTTCAAAACTTATTAATGGTGACTGAAATTTTTAATTGGAATGTATTGAAGTGAAATAAATGTAAAAATAATTGTCAAAACATAAATATGGTTCATTCCTTTTTAAATTCAAGTAATTTGTATTTACCTTTCATAATTATAGAATTTGAAATCAAAGAATTCAAAATAGTATCATAATGAATATATGTATGACTTTTTTTATATATTTTTTAATTTTTTTTTGAAATAGGTAATTGGTTTGTCCATCATTGTTACTGTCATCGGTTTTGATTTAGACGAATGCTGGTATTCTTTTTATTGTCATGACTATTCAAAAAAAAGTAAGTAAGAATGATGGTGATACTAATGTTGAACCATTTACTTGTGATTGTTGTGGTGGAGTTTCTGATGTTTATAGCAAGTAAGTTCATAATTTTACGTTTGTAAAGTTCTTGTGCCATTAATCTATATTCGAATGTTTCCAATTTTATTTCATTGTCCATTAAAGTGTCATTTTATAATTTTACGGCGATGGTCGTAATCCGTGTTCAATATGAATATTAGTCTGCTTCTTTTGTATTGATTGACCATCATGTTAAAGATGTTATTCACCATGCTAATTAGTGGGTGATGGAAAAAATATCAAATGTAGGGTAAATTTTTTAATCGTCAACTCATCTCTTATTTTGTTTTATGATATTGATTTTGTTTAATATATGTATTGAAGAATTGAAAAAATTCATTTTAACCCATTAATGCATCCAATTCTTTTTAATATAAAAAACTGTCCACATATATGGCATTCAACGATTTATACTTTTTTTGTATGTTCCCCACGTTTAACGTGGGTTATAATCTAGTTGAATATAAAACTAAAAATGGCAAATTTATAATCTAAAATCATGCACAAATTCTAAACTACATGTTGGAGTAAATCGCATGTCAATCCGACTTGAAATGAATGAGATATGAATGTTTTAAACTTTTCATAGAAACCGGTTCCGGCACCTAAAAGTGGTTCCGGTTCCTAACATCGGTTCCGGTTCTTAAACCCGGTTTACCCGGACCCAATGGACCCAAACCCGGATTACCAGAACCCGAGTAAATCCATTCTTTAAACCTAGAACCGGAACCAGTTCTATATATTTCGGTTCTAACGGCTCTGACCTGATTCCGATTCCGGTTCCGGTTTCAAATGCCATCCCTAATAAATAGGACCTCTCATGTACCATTTACACACATCAAAAATTTGCAGCTCTCTCCTCTCTATCAAGCAATCATAGTTTATTCCCGTTTCTAAGTATTCACTTTGCGTTTTCCATAGCTGTTGAAAAACTAATAAGTCTGAATTAAATCTTGATGTTTTACTCTATTGCTTACAACTTAGAAGCGAAGTAAAAACATTTAAGTACAAGAGACAGATCCACGTAGTTTTCTACAATCAAGACCGGTTATTAGATAACTAGGTTGGTTTTAATTTCTTGTTTTGTATTTAAATTCGCCCAACAACATGACAGTCTACTTCTACTCCCTTCTTATAATAGATTTGATCATAAATGATCATTCTGAGTTTTGGACAAAATTAGGTAACAATGTTATCAATAATTGAATTATTTTTTGCAATTTCTTAACATTTAATCCTTGATATTAATCGTTAGTTGCTTGTTTTTGTGAAAACGTTTTGGATATTTAATCATAAATAATATCATACCATGGTTTGTTTGTCGATACTAAACAGTTTGTAACTATCATAATACTAATTATTGGGTTGTTTAAATACTAACTTTTGAATTTCAATTATAAAGGTGGGGTAGAATAAACAGGCTCATGATTGACAATATTTGGTTGACGAATCCTACTCTTAAAAAAAAAAAAAAAGGAGATTTGGTGCTTTTTCTCTACTAAATTCAGCGACTTTGTTATGGTGAAACCAAAATTGATACATAAATGTTTTAGAAAGTTATCTATAATGAAACAAGATTTATTAGAAATTCTCTTAACCCTCTCAAAAAAAATGTGGTTTGGTGTCATGGAAATAACAAAGCCCCATGATGGTTTACTTTCAAATTTATTAAGGAGATTTAAGAGAATCTTAAATGCTATTTTGTTAACTTTGTAAAAGAGTTTAAATAGAATGAGATCAGAAAATGTTGTAATGCTTCTTTTATTTTACTTATATTTCAAAGATTTGAGATCTCATTGCTTTGAAATATTATAAACTTATGAATCTTGATGGGGTGCATGTATAAAGTGGTTTCAAAGCTTCTTGTCTTATAACTTCAAAAGGTCATTGGAAAAATTATTGGACGAGAGTAGTCAGGGTATGTTGAAGGTAGATGTATTCTTGATGGGGGCTTGTTATTAGTGAGTTATACACTTGGGTTAGAAAGGTAAAGGAAAAAGTTTTGATTTTTAGAGTCGATTTTCATAAAGCTTTTGATTTGTTTATTTGAATATTCTTTAATTCTATTTTGGAACAAATGAATTTTGGTTCTAAATGGAGAGGTTGGACTAGAAGTCATCTCTCTTCCGGTGGAGCTTCTATCTTAGTTAACATATCGGCTACTAGAGAGTTTGATATATGGAATGTTGTTAGACAAGGAGATCCCCTTTCTCATTCTCTTTATCCCAACGATGGAGGGCTTACCTATTTCTATGAAAGGAGATTGTGATCAACATATCCTCCAAGGTATTTCTCTTCCTAATCATGGTCATAAGTTGTTTCATCTCATGTATGCACATGATGTCACTTTCATTGAATAATAATTTCCGGTTAATTTTATTAATCTCTATGGAGTTCTAAGCTACTTTTATCTTGCTTCCGGATTGAAAGTTAACCTTTAAAAGTAAGGTTTATGGTGTTCTTGAAAAATATAATGTTAAGATTGTTAGACTTGATAGTGTCTTGTTTTGAGCTCACTTGCTTCCCTCACTTATTTTGGGCTTTCCATTATGCCAACTTGCTAAGAATTGGAGTCCAATTATGTATAAATTTAGGTGTGCATTTACCTCTTGGAAGGCTAAAAATCTTTCGTTCTAAACACTCACTCTTCTCAAATTGATGATAGGTAGCATTCCTCTTTATTACTTCACTTTATTTATTTAAAGCGCAAAAGGAAATTTTGGATTTATTGGAGAGCTTGAGAAGAAGGTGTTTATAGGGTGGTAATAAAGGCAATAGAAAGATAAATTGGGTTGATTGGTCTACTATTACGCTCTCTAAAAGTAATGGCAGTTTTGGAACTGTTTTTTATTCGATGACTAGTTATGAAACCCGTATGTTATACAGGTTGAATAAAACAAAAAAATTAAATATGAAGGTTTAAACAAAGATTTATTTAATTTTGAAATTTAAATTTTAAAATTTGAATTTAAAAGGAAACATATTTAATAGTATATAAGTTGTAATATTATAATTTAATTGTTATTTTCAACAAGGCAATTATTAATTGAGTTGTAAATATGATGTGTTAATTAAGAAAAAATAAACAATGAGAAAATGACAAGTGGAAAAAAAATTATTCAAAATTACCAAAAAATGACATGTGTCCAAGTTAATGAGAAAGTGACATGTGGCAAAATTATTTTCATTTATTAGGAAGGATAAACTGTTGGCAAAACGTGGATTACCGAGGACTTGGTTTTCAATTTCACAAATTAATTATGATTTTCAAGAATTAGGGATCTCTTTAAATAACCTTTTTTCATAGGCATATTTGTGCTGGATGTCGTACCTTTTTTCTAAAAGGATAAGTGGTGTGAAAGTCTGGCTCTTAAAAACCAGTACCCGGGTCTAACAAAGATTTACTTGCTTTCGTTGGCTTCTTTGTATATTTTTCTGGTTATTATAATGTTATTATACAACACACTTGATTAGAAACATAATTAATAATCAAACATCTACCTCTTCTAATAAATGAAACCTAAAAATGACATGCGTCAATTTTTTAAAATGTTTCTTTGCCACGTATGATTTTTATTATTTTCTTTTTTTATGGTAACAAATCAAATTCAATTCAAATTCAAATTTTGAAAATACAAAATCATATCCTAATAACATTATTATGTTTATTTTGCTTAACAAATTAATTCATAATTACTTACAATGACAATATCTTTGTTTTTTTTTTTTTTTGACATTTATTATTTTTTATCTATATAAAAATTTTAAATATACCGACCGAGGTTTCCACGAGTTATAACCTAGTCTTTAATAAATGTAAATTTCATAACTAAATAACGCGGAGTAAATTTTAGAAATAAATACGCATATAGAAGTGTTCCCATGTAAAATAGAGGCTTAATATATATATATATATATATATATATATATATATATATATATATATATATATATATATATATATATATATATATATATATATATATATATAAAATCCCGACAAGAAAAATATGAAAGTGGGTTATATTCATATGAAGCTTGCATAAAGTTGTGAAATCATTGGCCAATTTTCCTAGAAGTTAGCTTATCTCCATGTAGTGTAATCTTCCAGCAATCAATTTGGAGCATAAATACAGATAACTTCTTCACCACAACTGAAATTTCAAATTATAAACCATTATACTTTTTGTGACAGTTTAAACCATTATCATTATTTATTATTATTATTAGTTTGTATTCTGCCTTGATAATATCAAAACCAGGTTAAAAAATAGGTTTTCTTAAACGGTAGGAAAAAAGGAATAATGATTTAATCACAATAAAAAATAATCAAGTGGCTAAACTGATAAAATGATGGAAATTTTATAATAAAAAAAATTGTGTTTTTTTGTAAAAGAGATGATAATTAATTAATTACCTTTGTATTTATTATCTTTTGTGATTATTCCAAATGTCTCTGCGGTTTCACGAATCATGATCCCACTCACTCCAGTGAACCCATCCATTTTGCATTGTGCAACTGCAATAAACAAAAAGAATTTCAATTTTTTTTTTTTTGAATGAAATATAAATATATTCAGAATAAAATATAATTGAAAAAAAAAATGAAATTACGAGTTTTAACCTAGAATAAATGCACCATGAAGATCTGCACCAAGAAGGCATTGAGCCATTTGGCTTTTCCTGAATCATTCATCAGAATTGCAACAAAATCAGAAAAATAAATATAATCATTTACAAATATGGTCCCTGTGGTTTTCACTTTTTACCACGCTCAGTCCTTTTTTGTAACCTTTTTCAGCTTTGGTATCCAATTTGGTACCTGCCCCAAGTTAAAATGACTTTTTTACCCCTTGTCTATTTTTTTTTACTAATTTAATTATAATTACGTGTTTATTATTATTGCTATTAATAAAAAGAGGGGTGGGTTTGTGTAATTTACTCTAAATAAAACTAAATCAAGACAACATTACATTAATAGTCCCTGTGCTTTACAAAAAGTCACGGGTTCAGTCCCTAACTTTTTTTGTTGAGAAGGATAGTCCTGTGGTTTCAATTTCTTGAGTAGTCGGTCCTTTTGACCCATGTAAAATGACTTTTATACCCTTTTTAATGTATTTTTCTTTTTCTTTAATATATTCATAATTTACAGAGTAAATTACAGAAATGGTCCCTGTAGTTTGTTCCAATCTTTGAAAAGTTAAAACTTGGTGTTCCCATGGTTTCAAACAATTACACCATTGGTCCCTTTTGGCTTTAACAATAAGAGATTAAATATTAAAAATGACCAGTTTGCCCTTTATCCACAGGGACCATTTCTGTAATTTACTCCAAAATAAAATTTAAAAAGTAGTAAAAAAGAACTCTTACCCAACACTCTTCAAAAGTTGCATTATATACCCCTTCCAAATTTCATGCATCGGTTTAAACGTTTCAAAGCTGTAAACAATATAAAAATAAATATTTTTCAAAACAAAAAATATAACTTCTAACAAACATAAATTTGAAAAAAGGAAAAAAAATAAAAATAAAAACAAAAACTAACTTATGCTGCTCTTGAGGCAAATCCAAAGACCCATATTTCTTGTGTTGTTTCATCGACATGTGTTTTTTTGATCTTTTTGAGTGGCTTTGTAACGCTTTTGTAAGTGTAATAATTCCAGATTTTTTATTGTCTTTTATTTTATTATCAAGATGAACACGATTATCAATTTTCATTCTTCTTGATCCTTGCATGTAATTTTGAGCAGAATCTCCACTTTGTAAAAGTTCATGCAAAATTTTGTCCACTACATTTCCCTGTATAAATTACTTATTGAAATACTTTAATAAAAAAAAATGAAAAGAATAAATAATAAAAATAAAGACCTGAAGATCCGACTTTGCTAAATTCTCATGTACAGGGTGAGAGAGTGGAAGATATATAGGATGATGATCTTCTTCAACATCTGTATAATTAGGCAACAAAAATACGATTGAATGTGACTTTGACTTTGACTTTGACTTTCTAAAACAAAATCTATACAGAATATAGAATTGTAGCTTGCACCTCTTTTAGTCGTTTGCACTGAGAAAGAATATTTGCCTACAAAGATTAAAAGAAAAAAAAAATCAAACGAAATTAAGTGTAAAACCAAATAAATATAAAATTTATAGCTCAATAACCTTTCTTTGATTTTGACTTAAAATCGGGAGAACTTTCTAGAATTCTCTTATTGTTCTTGTGTTCTTGTTGTAACTGAAGCTCATGAGCTTCTCTTCTTGCTATTGCATCAAATGCACGATTTTTTGAATCTTCCATGGTTGTGTCCTTTGTCAATTCAGATTATAATTTTTCAGTGTATCTATCTACATTCAACAAAATTACAAACTTAAATCACATATCCTTAGAAAATATTTTGTGTTATTTTCTATAACCTCAATTAGGTCCATTTAAATCATAACTATTGGAAAAACTTTTGCGTTCTATGTAATTCAAATGTAATTGTAATTAACTCTCAACATTGGGTTAACATTTTCTAATCAAACCATAAAGGTTTCAGACTTTTTTCCAAAATTTACCATTTTGACATGTTATATCAACTGAAAATGATTAATTTGGAAAATGGATGAAACTTATATGGTTTTATTGAAACATTGTATTAGTGGTTAAACTGCAAAACTGCCCAAAATATAATGGTTTTTTGCTATACCTTAGATGCTATTCTAATAGTCTAGAAGGATAAATTGGGAAATCAAATAAATAAAGAGCAACCTCTGAATTTTGGTGCTGAATGATAAAAATGACAATTTTACCCTTTTGTATCATTTCTTTCAGTTACAACATCATATCTTTGAAAAAAAATCCATGGAAGTAGGATGCTAAACATTACACCCAATATTAAAAAAAAAAAATACAATGAAAACTAAAGAACCTAATATTTCATTATAATTACTAGCCAATAGTTTCCAATCATTCCAATCGACTGTGTCATCTTCGCTATCCAGGTATCAAACCTGACTTCCCAATCTCAATATCGAGCCATTCGCTATCAACATGAACAAAAATAGAATTGAAATTCACTGAATCAACAAATAAGAATTCAATTTTGACTTTTTATGTTTGACTCCGATGAACACAATTGACTCAATTGCGTTCGACTCCAATCAAACAAGTATGCTCAATCAAGTAAAACCATTCGCTGTATGTTCGAATGAACACATATAGACCACATCAGATCAAAATTGTAATATAACCTAACAAGTAGCAATCACTTTGATGAATAGGGGCCACAACACAAGGGGTAGGATCGACAAAATCAAGCCAAAAAAATTGATGGAGAGAGCGACACAAAATGCTTACTTTCACCATCGTGCTTGAATGCTGTTTGGGATTGGGATTGAAATAGAATAATCGAGTTTTAGGGGAAAAATAACCTTACCAAAAGTTGAGTTGTCGATGAGGGACCTGGATGGCTTCGGCGATGACGGCACTGGCGAAAGATCCGGCCGGCTGGTTCCGAAGATGGAGTGGGTGAGGGAACGTCGTGTGTATTGAAAGAGAAGAGGGAAAGTGGGGCTGAAATATCAAGGGAAAACCCGGAGATGATGCCGGAGGCGATGCAGCTGGAGCAGGAGACGAAGGCGCCACAGGCGAATCCGACGGCGGCGGCAGGAGAGGGGATCGGAGTTGTAGCAGTGTGGAGTGGAGGAGAGGCGTCGTTGATGGTTGGGAGGGGAAAAAGAGTCTGCGTCGTTGTGGGCACGCGTGCCCTTTTTTTTTTTTTTTTTTCTCCGGATGCAATCACATGAGAAATAAAAGGTGTTTTTTAATTTATGGAAAATGATTTAGGAGGGTAGCTACCTATTATCCGTGTTCACATATTGGCAACTTCTTCTTTTTGTACATAATAAAGCAACTAACTTGTTTTAACCGTTTAAATTACACCAATATTACCTGCTAATATATGTTTTAACCGGTAACTCAAAAGGAAAATGACTTAGGAGGATAACTACCTATTATCCGTGTTCACATATTGTCAAATTCTTATTTTTTGTACATAAGAAAGCAACTAACTTGTGTTTAACTGTGTAACATCCCAAAAATCATGACCAAAAATTTTGTTTTGAATTTAATACTAAAACCATAATTGTCAAACCATTAATTTAATACTTCGGCATCGGGCCCCGCCTGGCATCAAACCCCGTTCGGTATACAGATCTGTCTCTCTTAGGCTCCGCCTATCTCCGGGCCCCGCCCGCTAAACACATACAATCATATAACATGCTAACACATAAATAAACATACTCTACTGTATCCCTGTCCTAAGAAACATACTCTGCTAATAATGAGATACGGAACATCGTCCGTACTCAGCTAGTGATGAGATACAGGACATCGCCCACACTTAACTCCCTACCAGGCACATACAAGTATCACACAGACAGCAAGTATAATCTAACATGCAAACATTCCCCGGGCACCCGCCCGACATCAGACCTTGGTCTGGAATAACATACTAGCATACAATCCCTATGGCTAACCCCCGGGTCTTCCTACTTATAGACTACATGGGCTGACATTGTGGCCTTAGACACATTCACACAGTGAGGAGACTCACCTTGCACTGCTGAAGCCCTGGCTGGAACTAGCTGAGTATGGACAAAGTTTCGTATCTCATTATTAGCAGAGTATGTTTCTTAGGACAAGGATACAATAGAGTATGTTTCTTTATGTGTGGCCTAAGAGAGACAGATATGTATACCGAGCGGGGCTCGATGCCAGGCGGAGCCAGATGACGGTCGGGGCCCGATGTCTATTAAATTAATGGTTTGACAATTATGGTTTTAGTATTAAAATTAAAAAAGAAATTTTTGGTCATGATTTTTGGGATGTTACACGGTTAAAACAAGTTAGTTGCTTTCTTATGTACAAAAAATAAGAAGTTGCCAATATATGAACACGGATAATAGGTAGTTACCCTCCTAAGTCATTTTTCCTTTGAGTTACCGGTTAAAACAGGTATTAGCCCGTAATATTGGTGTAATTTAAACAGTTAAAACAAGTTAGTTGCTTTATTATGTACAAAAAAGAAGAAGTTGCCAATATGTGAACACGGATAAGAGGTAGTTACCCTCCTAAGTCATTTTCCCTTTAATTTATGTGGCATAAAATAACATGCTATCAAACACCCTATATCTAAATTTTTAAGAGGTTTCCTCTTAATTTTTCAATTAAGAGGTAAACAAACAGCCCCTAAGACGGTTTCGTCAAAAGAAGTAATGTTTCTAGGGGATCATAATTGGCCGAAATTGGAGTTGTGGGCTCACGTAAATCAGATCAAATAATGGCCTCAAAGTAACAATTCAATTATGGGGTTACTACGCTTAACAAAAAGACACTTGTATCGCCGGGTGTAAGCGAGACTATCACTTACATACACATTGACTATTACTGTAAGATACAAAAGGAACTGAAAGCTGGAAATCGACTGTCACATAGATACACCAAGACACAATAGGAAATCGAATATTACTGTAAGAAAAAGAAAGAAATATGGACTTACAAGTACAACTTCAATCGTATGTATGTGTCGTTCTTCGTTCTTACTCAGCAACCATCGATGAAGTAGAGGCCGACAATTATGAATGGTGGCGATTAAGGATGGTGGAGCAGCGGCGACGAGCACAGATAGTGCACCGGCAGGCGGCAACCGATATGTGGAGCAGCGGAGGAGATGCTAGCGAATGGCGATTCGCGTTTTGCGATTTGTGAAGGTCTGAACGATAGGGGTAGGGGATAAGGCGATAGCCGATAGCTAAGGGAATAAAAGGATCAAGGTGTTTGGATAGGAAAAAAAAGTGTTTATTGTTTATTCCCACAATAAGCTAATTTGAATGTTTCGATAAAATTCAACTTATTAAGCTAAATAAGCTAATTTTAATAAGCATCTCTCCCATGCTTATTGTTTATTGCTTATTCCCACCATAAATAAGCTATAAGCAATAAGCTAAAAAGCTAATCCAAACACCCCCTAAAGGTTTTTTTGGGTTTGGGAATTAGGACTTTAGGAATTAGGATGGATCGACAGATAGAGATATCAGGGATTTTTTAGTTTTTTTTTTTATTATGTTACTAGGTTATAAGGCACCACGGATAAGAATTTTAAAAGTAATTTTAATTAAATTATAACATAAATATTAATATAATAACATGTGTTAGATAGTGTTAAGTTGTATTTTTATTTTTGTACGTTAAATTGAAAAGGACAAATTTATCCTTATAACAAAAAAGAAAAAAAAAATATGCAATTAAAATAAAATTTGTAGATTGTTTTGTATATTGTTGTCAAACAAAGAAAGTGGATGTCGATTTTATGTTAAATGTTGTTATCAATTTTATTTTGTGAAACAAAGACCATATACACATTGTGGGTTATTTTAAAGGGACCGTATATGTAATTTTATTTTGTGAAACAAAGACAATATACGCATTGTGGGTTATTTTAAATGTTGTTATCAATTTTATTTGATAAGAGGATAAAATTGAGTTTAATTTCTATTAAAATGAGAAATATTTGTTCACTAGGTGTGAGACTCATGCATTACATGGGTTTATTTTAAAAAAAATAAATATGAAATTTTAACAATTTGAAAAGTTTGAATTTGTAAGAAAAATGAGAAATTTTTTGAATTATTAAAATTAATAAGGCTTTAATATATTGAATACATTACATATATACATCATTTTTAATAAATACCTTACATATATATTACCTTACACATTAAATGTTGAATTTTAATTTAATAAAATGAAAAATACAATAAAATGACAAGTGAAAAATAATTAATTTAAAAATTTTACAAAATGTCATGTGTCCAAATGAATGAGAAGAGGACATATGACAAAAAACCTTCATTTATTAGAGTAGATCGGAGAGTAGCTTTCAAGGATATATTCGTATGTGATATAAGATAATTAAATTTTAAATACAGTTTCTGTTTTTCAAGGATATTATACATTTGAATTATACATTTGAATATATTGGTGTGCTTAGAGAGTAGCTTTCAAAAACAGAAGCACAATTTTAGGGATTAAATTGAATTGAATTCCTTATATTAGGGGATATTTACCAATTTCATTAAATCAATCAAAGAAGAGGATATATGAGCGGGAAATTTATTAGTAAAATGCTTTGATATTCTGCCACGTGGCAAACCATAGTTGTAAAAGTTTGACATGTGGACAAACAAAGAGTATTTTATTAAGAATAGATTAATGAATAACAATTAATAAATTGAAGAAATGACATATATGTAAATTACACTAAGCTCGACTAAGCTCGCGAGCCGTACAAGATGAGTATTTTAGTACTTGAGCTCGACTCGATAAGGTACTTGAGTAGCTCGAGCTCGGCTCGATTAAGGTCGAGTCGATTTCGAGTATTTTTCGATTCGGTCTCGAGTTTCTCACGAGTTGGCATGTCTCGCTTACACCCCTATATCGCCCAAATCAATGGTCCGATACTAGGTACTAGATGTAGCCCTTCCGTCAGGTAAAATGTCTGATATTTATAACGTTCTGATAGTTAAGGGTCGAGATACTGCAGTCAACCAATTAATGTGACTTGTGAGGTACAACAATTATTAGGAAACAATTGAGTTAGGGTCGTAGCTATGAGTGCTACAGATGGTCTAACGAGAGAGATTGACGTAATTGATACGGGAGCTCCATTAAGTGCTTGGTGAGCCTGTTGATAATTTAGGTCCTGTAGATACTAGTACAACATTTCCTATTCATAGATCTGCGTCTGTCTTTATATAGTTAGATACAAAATCATCTATTTTTTAAACCGGAATTAAAGTTGTAGACAAGACCTAGCCCTATAAGTCTGGTAAGGATGTCAAAAAATCATGTGGGGCCCCGATCCCGAATGGGGAATATTTGTTTAAAAAATCGGGGATATGGGCGGGGGAGGGGGCAAGGTTAACCCCCATTTTAATTTCGGGGACGGCGGCAGGGATATGTAGTCTCGTCCCGAACCCCCAATGGGGACCCGATTAATATATTATCTTTGTTAGTATATATATTAATTATTAAAATATAATAAACAATAGCAATGATTTTGAACTTCCAAAATTTAATAAAATATCATGTTTTTAAGTTGTTAGTATAACGTTTTTGAGATGTTATAATATTTTTTATTTTAAACATATAAAATTATGATATAAATAACTATTTTTACCTAAAATGGTTTCTTTTAGTCTGAAAATAACTTCTTTTAGTCTAAACAACACCTTCTTTCGACCAAAAAAAAGTCAACCTAAACGGGGGCGGGGGTGGGAAGCTAGAGAATTCGGGGGCGGGGGAACGGGAAAAATTCGGGGGTGGAGGCGTGAGATGCAATCCACTCAAGTCTTAAACACTCAAACTTAACTTGTTTATTTCATATGGGCAAAAGCCCTATTTATAGGCTCAAGACGCCGGTTACATAATTGAGTTGTAATCGTTTGATTGCAATACGACATACATATTTACAATATAGCCCCCTAGACTATTGAGGGTTATACACTTTATTTCACATCCTAGACACTACTTTTTGACAATAATAATTATAAAAGACAAATGACAAATAATTACAATTCTTCCATAATGAAAGGACATGTGTCCTCAATCATGTCTTCAATAATAGTGACTTTTTACGTCATTGCTTTCGTCATTCCTCCCGCCACCGAAAGGACAGATACTTCTGAATGATGTGTAGCACCTGGTTCCTGGTACGCATTCCTTGTAATTAATATTTCCTAATTTAATGCAATTTGCCTTGGACTTGGCGAGTTGAAGGACCAAATCGCCGAGTAGAAGCGGGATGAGACGCGGGGTCTGAGCCTCGGACTCGGCGAATCGGTTCCCAGACTCGGCGAGTAGGCCCTGTTTGGGCAAAAACCCTAACCATGGTGTTTGCACCCTATTTAAGCACTCTAACTTGGCCTCCCTTGTCCCTAACACTTTCAGAAGAGCTGTAGAGCGAAACCCTAGCCCCTTTTTGTCCTTGTGAGTGATTTTGGCCTTATGAAGGAAGTTTGAAGCTCAAGAGAAGAAGAAGGAGGTGGAAGAGTGCAAGGAGGAGAAGTAGATCCGACATCTACCCTGCAAGAGGCTTCCATTCAGGTAGAAAAGTTCCTACCTTGATCACTAGTTCATTAGATCCCCTTTTTGTCTCTAATTGGTGGTTTTCAAGCCCTAAAACACCAAAATCCATGTGTTTGTGCTTTATGATCCGAAAGGACTTCAGATCTAGACCTTATGGACGTATTAGAAGTATAAAGTTTCAATGGTTAAAGGGATTGAGGTCCCCATTGAGTGTACGACCTCATAAAGAGCTTGGATTTGCCTTTTTGAGCTTATAGGGCCATGCATGCACGTAAAGTTTTGCAACTTTACGTGATAAGCATGCCCTAGGAACATAGATCTATGGTTTGGAAGCGTTGCATGTCTCAGATTTGGTCTTTATGGGAAATGGGTTGAAGGGACTCGGCGAGTCCCAAAGTGGAACTCGGCAAGTTCTATGAAGATGGCCTTAGTCTCGGCGAGTTAGATGAACAACTCAGCGAGTCCTATGAAGATTGCCTGGAACTCGACGAGTTGTTCTTCAAACTCGGCGAGTCATATGAACTGTTACTGAGTAAGAGGGGTTTAGGTGTTGAAGGTCCAACCCTTCGTATCCGCACGCGGAATTAGCAATTTAACGTGTAGCAATAGTCCCAGAAACCCAAATCCTCATAACTGATGCTCTGGTGAGGATTTGGAAGCGAGTAGGAGATCTGCTCGTATGGACTCAGCGAGTTGTTCTTGGACTCGGCAGTCGGATCGCGAGTCGGTTCTATCATCCCAAGTAGTGAGTTAAGGGTGACTTAGTGAGTGGGAAGAGGGACTTGTAGAGTAGGACCGGGTTAGTGGGAGAAGGACTTAGCGAGTTGGTGCCATGACTCGGCGAGTCCAGTCAACTGGAAGTTGACTGTAACCAAGGAGTTGACCTTGGACCAGGGGTGGGTCAGTCATATGACCTAAGGGTGTTTATGAGTGGCTAATCTATGTTTATGATTTATAACTGGAGGATTACCGATTCAGCAGTTAGGCGCTTAGCAAGCAAACTTTCAGCAGCTACTTTTCGAGGTGAGTTACCTTCCAGTAGCAATGGGTCTAAGGCCACAATGTCGGCCCACTAGTAGGAGTTGTATGATTAGATGATTGTCTCTGTGATATTCATCTAAGGTTACCAATACTTGTGTTATGTTTATGTGCTAGTATGATATGATGCTATGTGCTAGTGACACCAGGGGAGATAGTCCCCATATTACTGGTTGATAGGACCGAAGGAGCAGTCATGCCCAGCCATGCTAGATATATTATGTGATACGTGTTATGTGGTAGTGGTAGGGGTGAAATAGTCCCCAGCATCCGGTCAAGAGGACCGAAGGGGAGACCGACACCCAGGTATGTTAGTCAGTATCCGGTCGAGAGGACCGAAGGGGAGACCAGCACCCAAATATGCTAGTCAATATCCGGTCGAGAGGACCGAAGGGGTAGGTCGGGCACCCAGATATGCCTGACAATATTTGTATGTTATGTGGTTATTTGGTATGTGGTACGGTGGGGGAACTCACTAAGCTTCGTGCTTACAGTTTATAGTTTTGTTTTCAGGTACCTCTTCAGCGAAGGGGAAGGAGTTAGCGCGGTAGCGACATATCACACACACGCTCTTTGTTTTCCGCACTATGAGATATTATGGGATTTGTACTCTGACATTATGGTTGTTTTTATGTTTTGGTTTCGGACACGAAATATGTTTATGAAATGATGATGCTTATTCACAAATGTTTTCCAAGATATTGATTTAAAAATTAAATTTTTTGCTGTGAAATTTGGGTCGTTACAAGTTGGTATCAGAGCCATGGTTTGAGGGATTCGGACACACCTTCGGGAGTGTCTGAACTCAAACCAAGGGATTAAAGGATTTCGAAAAAGAAAAAGTTTTCTAAAAGATTAAGTAAAGATTTTTAAGAAAGAACGAAGTGTGTGATGTGCGCGACCGGCCGAGCTCAAGTAAGTATTTCCCAAAGTACCCATACAATGTTATACTATGTTTATCAGTTTCAGTAGAACAACATGCAAGAATAGGACTAAGGATCTAGGAGGATGCCTTACATGCCTGCTTTATGTGTTCCAGCCTTATGAGAATTGCATGCTAGAAATTGAGTAGACAGCAGTAGGATAGCATGTTTAGGTTATGCCTGATAGTCTGAGTTCAGCATTGTATGCTAGTGCAGTTTCTCGTTATGAGAATATATTTTCTTGAGTAGTTCCTGTATCCGAATGCTGCTTGCTTTGTGCTTTGTGGGACTCCAAGTGATGGGAGTTAGCCATTAGGTGAATACGTCACATCACATGGGATCAGGGTTGGATAATATCAGAGTGTTAGATTTGGCCCGGCTGCGCAGCTCTCGTTTGAGTCCAACTGTTGTAGGGACGAGTCTTTTACTCGAAGGATTATCTGAGCCTCTTCACATGTGATGGTATTCAGGTGATGGCTAATTGGCATTACAAGGAGGCCTTCAAAAGCTGAGGATTGGTTTAAGTGGAGTCAGGGATTTTCCTATGGAAGGCCTAGGATAAAGATATCAGTGATCAACAGTGGTAAAAAGGGATCTGGTGGAGTCAAGGCGGTCCTTGAAGAAGGTACGAATAGATGTGGAAGGTAGTTTGGGCCCGTAGTACTGAAAGCAGAGGATCCGTACCCGAACCGAGGAAGGCCGAGATAAGACCAGGGAGCCTGTAGTGGATGTGGTTCCTCGAGAGGTATCAGTATCGCTAACAGTTGTTGTTTATATATTGCAGAATGGTGGTACTACAATCAAGGCCAGCAGTTGGCAGTTCAGGAGAGGGATCAGGTTCAGGATCAGGTTCCGAGCTAGGGGATGAGAGGCTACGCGAGTTCATCGCGTCAGAGATCACCAGGGGCATCCTTGAGTCGACTCCCATTATCTTCGGGTCGATCAAGGAAGGGATAGTTGAGTTGATGGAGGATCGCCTCAGGGCATTTAGGAGCGACATGGCATCTGGCCAGTCGGGATCTCGCACACTGTCCTTTAAGGACTTCAGGGGCAGTGGTGCACCGGATTTTCACGGGGCAAAGGACCCCATAGCTTCCAGGCGGTGGATTGCAGACATCGAGTCTGCACAGTTGACTAGCTTCTGCCCCGAGGGGTCGAAGGTGAGGTTTGTAGCAGGGTGTTTATGAGACCGAGCTAGAGATTGGTGGGAGTCTGTCGGTGACGCATTGGGGGCCTCGGCTGTCGAGGCTATGACCTGGTCGAACTTTGTGACCAGATTTAGGGTAGAGTTTGCGCCGGCTGTCGAGCTTCAGCAGCTGGCCAGAGAGTTTTTAGATTTGAGGCAGACGACGGAGACTGTGGCGGAGATCACCACCAAGTTCTGGGAGAGGGCATTGTTAGTGCCTCAGTATGTAGGTGATGAGGATATGAGGAGGACCCGCTACCATGACATGCTACGAGCTGACATCCGGGAGCATGTTAGTTTTTCAGCTTGCCCTACCCTGGATTCCATGATTGTCAGGGCTAGGGAGAGGGAGATTGATCTGGAGCATATCTGGAAGAGGAAGGAAGAGGAGGGACAAGTTACATGGGCTTCGGGGAAGAAGCCCAAGGGATCAGATGCTGGGCCGAAAGGCCAACAGGGGCGAGGCCGCTGCAGGAAATGCGGCAAGACGCATGAGGGAGCGTGCAAGTTGGGATCGTCAGGCTGCTATAAGTGCGGCAAGTCAGGGCATTTCAGCAGGGATTGTACCGCCCCTGCACCTGTCTTCTCGACGTCTGAGTTGTTGTGCTTCCACTGCAACCAGAGGGGCCACAAGAAGGCCAATTGCCCCCAGTTGACAGCAGCATCAGCGCAAGTGAAGGCGCCAACTCCAACGACCATGCGGATCACAGATAGCCGGCAGGGCAAGTCGGAGGCTCCAGTGGTGAGGAGCCGGGCCTTTCAGCTAACTACAGAGGAGGCATGCGCCACACCTGATGTGGTGACGAGTATGATTCTTTATTTATGCTACTATAATTTTGATATGTTATATGTATGTGCTCTGCTTAGGATCGTTCCACGTGAACGGTATCCCAGTTCAGGTGTTGTTCGATTCGGGGGCTACCCGATCATTTGTTTCTCTTGCGCTTAGCAAGAAGTTTTCTGAGTCTTCGGGCAGGTTGGATTGCCCTTTAGAGGTGGAGATTGCGGATGACTGATCGATTCGAGCATCAGAGGTTTTCCGGGATTGTGTATTAAGATTGTTTGAGGAGCGGTATCTGGTTGACCTGGTTCCCATTCCGTTGAGGGGAAACAAGGTCATTATTGGTATGGATTGGTTGAGCCCCAATGGAGCAGTGATAGACTGCGCGCAACAGCTAGTACGAGTCAGAGCCCCAAGTGGGGGAGAGTTGGTGATTCAGGGTGAGCGACCACAGCGAGGGCCAACCTTATGCTCGGCGGCGAGGGCAAGGCGTTACCTTCAGCAGGTTTGCACATGATATGTCGCTGATGTCATAGACTCCCAGGAGGCGGGTAAGGCGACAGTGGGCGACGTGCCCGTGGTTCGAGAGTTTGCGGATGTATTCCCCAAGGAGTTGCATGGGATACCTCCAGAGAGGCAGGTGGAGTTCAAGATCGACCTAGTCCCTGGTGCAGCTCCGATAGCAAAGGCACCGTATCGGTTGGCTCCTCCCGAGATTCAGGAGTTGTCTGCACAGCTGCAGGAGCTGTTAGACAAGGGATTCATTAGACTGAGCAGTTCACCCTGGGGAGCCCTGATTCTGTTTGTGAAGAAGAAGGACGGGTCGTATCGGATGTGTATAGACTATCGGGAGCTGAACAAGGTAACAGTGAAGAACCGTTACCCACTATCGAGGATTGATGATCTCTTTGATCAGTTACAAGGAGCATCTTGGTTCTCCAAGATCGATTTGGGTTTAGGTTATCATCAGAAGAGGGTCAGAGAGGAGGATGTACAGAAGACCGCGTTTCAGATGCGCTATGGCCATTATGAGTTCGTGGTGATGTCATTTGGGCTCACCAATGCTCCTTCCGCGTTCATGGACCTCATGAACTGCGTGTGCAGACCGATGCTGGATCGGTCTATGATAGTTTTCATTGATGACATCTTGGTTTATTCCAAGACGCAGGAGGAGAACGAGGGGAATCTACGAGAGGTGTTGGAGACCCTGAGGAGAGAGAGCTTATATGCTAAGCTCTCCAAGCGTGAGTTCTGGTTGTGCGAGGTGCAGTTTCTTGGGCACCTTGTCAACCAGGACGGGATTTCAGTAGACTCGGCCAATGTGGAGGCCGTGATGAGATGGGAGGTTCCGAAGTCTCCATACGAGATTCGAAGTTTCTTGGGTTTAGCAGGCTATTATCGGAGATTCATCCAGGATTTCTCCAAGATAGTCGTACCATTGACCAGGCTAACAAGGAAGGTCGTGGTCTTTCATTGGGGGCCTGAGCAATAGGCAGCGTTCGAGACATTGAGACAGAGATTGTGCGAGGCGCCAATCTTATCCCTGCCAGAGGGCATAGAGGATTTTGTTGTGTACTGCGATGCGTCCATCTCAGATTTGGGCGCGGTATTGATGCAGAGAGGGTATGTCATCGCCTACGCGTCGAGGCAGCTGAAGCCTCACGAGGCGAATTACCCGACGCATGACTTGGAGCTGGTGGTTGTTGTGTTCGCCCTCAAGATTTGGCATCATTACCTCTATAGGGTTCGTTGTACCATTTACACGGACCATAAGAGTTTGAGGTACCTCATGGATCAGCCGAATCTAAACATGAGGTAGCGTCGGTGGTTGGATGTGGTAAAGGATTACGACTGCGAGATCCTTTATCACCCAGGGAAGGCCAATGTGGTGGATGACGCGCTTAGCCGTAAGGCAGTGCCGATCCGAGATATCTACCTACGGATGACAGTAGTGACTCCGTTGTTGGAGCGGATTTGGGAGGCTCAGCAGGAGGCTATGAAGGAGGAACATCGGAAGAGTGAGCGGATTGTGGGACAGGTTTCCTCCTTCGACTATGATAGCCGAGGGTTATTGACTCTTCACCGTAGGGTGTGGGTCCCTTATCATGGAGGCGTGCATCAGGTTCTGATGGAGGAGGCGCACAAATCTCGGTTCTCTATTCATCCCGGGGCGATGGAGATGTATAGGGATCTTCGTCTAGACTATTGGTGGCCCTGCATGAAGAGGGATATGAATTGGTACGTTGAGCGGTGTTTGACCTGCAGGAAGGTCAAGGCCTAGTATCAGAGACCGCATGGCAAGATGCAGCCGTTGGACATCCCGTTGTGGAAATGGGAAGATATTACGATGGATTTTATCACGAAGCTTCCCAGGACCGCGCAAGGAGTGGATTCGATATGGATCATCATGGATCGATTGACCAAGAACGCCCATTTTATTCCAATTCAAGAGAGCATATCGGCCAAAAAGTTGGCCGACATCTATATCAGGGAGATAGTGGCGCGGCACGAGGCGCCAGTATCCGTGATTTCAAATAGGGACGTGCGTTTTATTTCCAGGTTCTGGAAGAAATTTCATGACGAGTTGGGCACTCGTCTGCATTTTAGCATCGCCTTTCACCCGCAGACAGGTGGTCAGAGTGAGCGTGTGACATCCCCATTTTCACGGCCAGAAAAGACCGATTTTGTTTATGCTTTTAATAAAAATGTTGCGGAATTTGTTCCCAGTAAAACATGATAAGTACGTTATCAAAGCGTTTCCGAAGAAGAGTATTTTTATTCATTTTAAAATATTTGGGATGTTATCGTCAATACAGAAACTTAAGCATAAACATAACTTACATTCAATATCACTAGTGATCTATATGTCTTTTAAGTCTCTCAGTGTAATGTGACTTCATCTCAACACCTGTGATATAAATAAACTGAGTGGGTCAGGTTGAGAAACCTGGTGAGTACATAGGGTTTTCAACCCACAATAATGTAATTATTATGTTTAAACAATTAAACAATCAACCCAATTATCCATCCCCATTATCTTCTTTATTCTTAAGGATCTATCCTAAGAATCAGCTATTCCTCGTTCATTTATTCCTAAGGATCATCCTAAGGAATCGGCACGAAGTCCATCGTTGCCACGATTTACACAACGGTCACTAAGTCTACATAGTCGCCAAAGCTTAGGCACTAAGTCTGCATAGTCGCCAGGGTTTAGGCACTAAGTCTGCATAGTCGCCAGAGTTTAGGCATCAAGTCTGCATGATCACCAAGGTTTTAGGCATCAAGTCTGCATGATCACCAGGGTTTAGGTATCAAGTCTGCATGATCACCAAGGTTTAGAGTACACCGGGTGAACACATCGTTCACAACACCTATAGGTTGCGAGCCTGCTAGTGTTCCACTGGACTGTCTAGAATAGTCCGTGGTGTCATCCATACTCTGCTGAATGACGGGGACATCGTTTGGGAAAAGGCTTCTCACATCGTCCACCTCTCACCCTCACCTCGTGGTCTATAACACCTCTCAACTCATCATCCAACTCATATTCCATCTATTACATCTACCCATGTTTTACCCCAACATTATTGTAGATATAAAATACATATACAGTTTAAATCATTTAAAACATGTATACAATCGCTCATTTAGCATAGACAGCAAGTACTCAGATAATATGCACACATAACACGTAATTTATATAAAATACTTCATATCTATGTATAAGATGAAAGTAACTATGCACTCACTTGAAAAGGTGGTGATTCCGAACTCAGACAACGCTTTGCTTCTTAAAAAAAATAATTTCCTTCGACGAAACCTAGTATTATTACCAGTAGACTTAAAAACCGGGCTTCGCTGGAGCAACGTTTCTGAGCCGAAAGCTTTTCTTCTCGGAGCCGTCGGGTGCTCCGGAGCTTTCTTCTCGTGCTAGGGAGGTTCCCTAGACTTGGGAGGGGTTTAGGGAGGTTAGAGAGAAGTTAGAGAAAGAAAGAAATGTTTATGGTGTGAAGAAATAATGAAGGGTTCACCCTTTATTTATAGGGATTTTATAGTAAAGTAGCCGCTAAGTTTCGTCCGTATCTTCCGCGTTCGAGCTCCGTTTTCTATGTTCTTTATCCACGCGTTGGTATTTACGAGGACTACAACTTTTATTTAGACCTCGTTGGCTAATTCTCCTTCTATCTCAGATTTACAAAAACTGTATCGTATTTATCGCGCTCGAAGAGTAGCGACTAAGTTTCGTCCATATATTTCGCATACGAGCTCCGTTTCCGACTTTATTTATATCCACGCATTGGTATTTACGAGTAATACAACTTTCATTTAGACCCCGTTGTCTAATTCTCATTCTATCTCGGATTTATAAATCTGTATCGAATTTATCGAGTTTGAAGAGTAGCGACTAAGCTTTGTCCATAACTTTCGCATATGAGCTCCGTTTTTTACTGTCTTTTTATCGTTTAACTCCTATTAACGATATCTTCATTTCTCGTTTAGATTATTTTGGCTGAAAATCGACCGATCTAAAATTCGAATTTTCGGGTTGTGCACTACTATGCTAAATCTTAGAAAAATCATAACATCCTCATACGAAGTCAGATTTGGGCGTTCTTTTTATTGACACTCTCAGTTTAACATTTTATATGAATTTTGTTTGGATCATTAAGTCTAAAAGTCGCTCTATCGTAAATTCACTATTTACACTTCCCGGTGTCGTGCCGGTTCCGTCGCGAAACTTCGACGGGTCATAACTTCTTCGTTATAACTCGAATTTCGGTGCTCTTTATATGTACGTAAACCTTGTAACATATACTACAACTTGGTTAAGAATATTTATTATAAATAATCTTTTGCCGAAAAGTCGTTTTCGACACTTATTGCCTCAAAATTAACTAGCCCGGATCTACGGGCGTTACAATTATCTCCTCCTTAGGATGATTACATCCCGGAATCATCACCGAAACAGGGCTAACATGATGACTCCATAAGTTATCTCTTCATCCTAAGTTATAACCGTAACTTTGATGTTTCTTCGAACGAGTATCTAACTCTAAGACTTCCTGACTGCAGGCGGTGCTTGATCTTGCACTTGCTCCCTATCTCACGTTAGACTCCATATTATGACCTTTAAGTCACAATCTCGATCCTAACTGTATACGAACTTAAGATAAGTTCTTTTATTACTATCATGGATCGATGTGTCATATTCTAATGACCTCTCATCGTATGTTGCAACGCTCAGACTCAGGTCTCTTAGAGTTAAATTCCAGAATGGAATATACCTTCCTTCATGCTCTAATGTGATAGAATCACATTTTAACATGTAGCATTTCTTGCTACTAACTTCTTTAACAACGAGCGTGATACTTCTATTAATCGCTTTGATTATCTCTCACTTTAATGTTCTGGCATAAGTCAGATGCTACATCGAACTTGGTTCTCTGAACGACGTAACATACTCATCGTAGTCGGACTCAATTTGATATGACCACTAGGGTCTGAATAACAACAATCTTCTTAGTCATTACCAAAATGATGGTAACGACATGCTTGAATAAAACGGACTTAATTATTGGCTTCTTGGTAACCTTGTGACTTTCCCTGATCCAAGCGTGAGTCCTATGCTTCCGGTAGTATATGCATCTACTACCTTTCACACCTACTCATACTCATCCCAAGTATTGTCTCGCAGTCCCCAAGTCACCATATAGGAAAATCACATAACAGTTTAAAACATCAGATAACAAAATGAAGGCTTTATTATTTCTTGAAACTATTACATAGGTTTTCAAGTTCACCCTTGACTATGCCTCTAATAGGCTACATCATATGGTTCTATCTCTTTGGCTACCTCATAGCTTGATCTTCGGGTATGAATTCCTCATCCTTGGTTCCTCGCATTGTTTTCTGCTTCGTCGAGGATCATGTGGAATGCCCTTGGCCTTGGTGGCGTGTTTGGCCTTGCTGCCTCGTTTTTCTTTGGGCAGTCCCTAGAAATATGACCTTCTTTGTTACATCCATAGCACACCTTCTTGTTGGACGCACACTTGCTAGCGTAATGCCCTGTCTTTGCGCATTTGTAGCAAGTCACCTCCTTGCTACATTTCCCGAAGTGCTTCTTTTTACACTTCTCACACCACTTGGTTTCACCTCCTCCTCCTCCTTCAGTCTTTGAGAATTTCCTTTCTTTTTTTGGATTTTGAAGATCCTTCATGCTTCCTTTTCTCGCCAACTTCTGCTCTCTCCAGACCCTTTTCCCTAATCTGGGTTTCAACATTCCTAGCTGCCCAGATGGCTCCTTTCAAAGTGGTTGCTTGCTTGACCATTGGTCCAAAGTCTGCTGGTAATCCATGGGCAAACTTGTTGACCTTGGAGAGCTCAGTTGGAACTAGGTAAGGAACAAGCTTCATTTTCTCCATAAAACTTGCAGCATACTCGATGACACTCATCCTTCCCTTCTTTAGATCCTGGAACTCATTGTTGATCTCCAGAAGATCCTGCTCAGAGCAGTACTGCATCTTTAACTGCACCAGAAAATCTTCCCATGACATCTTGCTCGCTTCTCCTTTCGGCATCGAATCGGCTAGTAGCTTCCACCAGCTTAGTACTCCAGATTTCAACAGAGGAACCGCGAGAGCGGTCTTTTGCCTATTGCTACACTCGTAAATCTCAAACATCGTCTCCATCACGGAGATCCAGTTCATGACTTCCACCGGCGTCGGGCTTCCGGATAGACTCGGTGGTTTGGATGCCATGAAATCCTTGTATTTGCATCCATGTCCGTCATTTCCTCCATCCTGGTGGTTTTTCCTAACTATCAGTGGGTTGGCTTGGCCAACAGTCCCACTGTAGTTTCCCTCCTCAATATGCCCTTCGTTCAACTCGGGCTGTTCGATCTGTATGGTCGCTTCCTCTCGATTTTGCTGGAGCAAATGTCTGGTTTCCTCCATTTGACGATCCAACATCGCCTGGATCATCGCTTGCACTCCGGCCATTGTTATTGGCTCAGCAGCAGCTACCACAACCGGTATTTTCTCAATCACTGGGGGTTGGTTTCGGTTCCTATTTGCATTCACATTTCCGCTACGGGTCCTTGCCATCTTGATTTATATACCGAATAAGGTGAATCTAGATCTTTATTTAGGATTGACGTTTAAATCGTCCTTATCACTCCGAAACGTTTACATGCTATTTCTAATATCGTAGTTAAACGCTTAGAATCCTAAACACATAAGGTTTCCAGATCCGGTCGGCAATAGACCATAGATCCGAACAAATAACAACATATCATGCACAAAGAATTTAGCACATAAAAGCATTTTAGGCACAATCCCTAAAATAATCTAGTGCTCACACCTCACAATCATCGCTTAGCATTCTAAGTTTAAGTCTAGAAATAAATCCATATTCCTAGTTCACTTAAACTAATGCTCTGATACCAACTTTGACATCCCCATTTTCACGGCCAGAAAAGACCGATTTTGTTTATGCTTTTAATAAAAATGTTGCGGAATTTGTTCCCAGTAAAACATGATAAGTACGTTATCAAAGCGTTTCCGAAGAAAAGTATTTTTATTCATTTTAAAATATTTGGGATGTCATCGTCAATACAAAAACATAAGCATAAACATAACTTACATTCATTATCACTAGTGATCTATATCTCTTTTAAGTCTCTCAGTGTAATGTGACTTCATCTCAACACCTGTGATATAAATAAACTGAGTGGGTCAGGTTGGGAAACCTGGTGAGTACATAGGGTTTTCAACTCACAATAATGTAACTATTATGTTTAAACAATTAAACAATCAACCAAATTATCCATCCCCATTATCTTCTTTATTCTTAAGGATCTATCCTAAGAATCAGCTATTCCTCGTTCATTTATTCCTAAGGATCATCCTAAGGAATTGGCACGAAGTCCATCGTTTCCATGATTTACACAACGGGCACTAAGTCTACATAGTCGCCAGAGCTTATGCACTAAGTCTGCATAGTCGCTAGGGTTTAGGCACTAAGTCTGCATAGTCGCCAGAGTTTAGGCATCAAGTCTGCATGATCACCAAGGTTTTAGGCATCAAGTCTGCATGATCACCAGGGTTTAGGTATCAAGTCTGCATGATCACCAAGGTTTAGAGTACACTGGGTGAACACATCGTTCACAACACCTACAGGTTGCGAGCCTGCTAGTGTTCCACTGGACTGTCTAGAATAGTCCGTGGTTGTCATCCATACTCTGCTGAATGACTGGGCCATCGTTTGGGAAAAGGCTTCTCACATCGTCCACCTCTCACCCTCACCTCGTGGTCTATAACACCTCTCAACTCATCATCCAACTCATATTCCATCTATTACATCTACCCATGTTTTACCCCAACATTATTGTAGATATAAAATACATATACAGTTTAAATCATTTAAAACATGTATACAATCGCTCATTTAGCATAGACAGCAAGTACTCAGATAATATGCACACATACCACGTAATTTATATAAAATACTTCATATCTATTTGTAAGATGAAAGTAACTATGCACTCACTTGAAAAGGTGGTGATTCCGAACTCAGACAACGCTTTGCTTCTTAAAAAAAAATAATTTCCATCGACGAAACCTAGTATTATTACCAGTAGAGTTTAGTATATTATTCACCGAGACTAATTAATAGTCTAACTATTATTACTATTATATAAGCGTTAAATAACACTCAATATAACTCATAATAATAGCCCAAATAATTATTTTAAGGTCCTAATAATGTTACTATAATAAAATAAAAGCTATATTAAATATAGTATAGGCGTAGCTCACTTACAACAGGTTTTTATTAAAAACCAGGCTTCGCTGGAGCAACGTTTCCGAGCCGAAAGCTTTTCTTCTCGGAGCCGTCGGGCGCTCCGGGGCTTTCTTCTCGTGCTAGGGAGATTCCCTAGACTTGGGAGGGATTTAGGGAGGTTAGAGAGAAGTTAGAGAAAGAAAGAAATGTTTATGGTGTGAAGAAATAATGAAGGGTTCACCCTTTATTTATAGGGATTTTATAGTAAAGTAGCCGCTAAGTTTCGTCTGTATCTTCCGCGTACGAGCTCCGTTTTCTACGTTCTTTATATCCACGCGTTGGTATTTACGAGGACTACAACTTTTATTTAGACCTCGTTGGCTAATTCTTCTTCTATCTCAGATTTACAAAAACTGTATCGTATTTATCGCGCTCGAAGAGTAGCGACTAAGATTCGTCCATATATTTCGCATACGAGCTCCGTTTCCGACTTTATTTATATCCATGCATTGGTATTTACGAGTAATACAACTTTCATTTAGACCCCGTTGTCTAATTCTCATTCTATCTCGGATTTATAAAACTGTATCGAATTTATCGCGCTCGAAGAGTACCGACTAAGCTTTGTCCATAACTTTCGCATACGAGCTCCGTTTTTTACTGTCTTTTTATCGTTTAACTCCTATTAACGATATCTTCATTTCTCGTTTAGATTATTTTGACTGAAAATCGACCGATCTAAAATTCGAATTTTCGGGCTGTGCACTGCTATGCTAAATCTTAGAAAAATCATAACATCCTCATACGAAGTCAGATTTGGGCGTTCTTTTTATGGACACTCTCAGTTTAACATTTTCTATGACCTTTGTTTGGATCATTAAGGCTAAAAGTCGCTCTATCGTAAATTCACTATTTACACTTCTCGGTGTCGTGCCGGTTCCGTCGCGAAACATCGACGGGTTATAACTTCTTCGTTATAACTCGGATTTCGGCGCTCTTTATATGTACGGAAACCTTGTAACATATAATACAACTTGGTTAAGACTATTTATTATAAATAATCTTTTTCCGAAAAGTCGTTTTCGACACTTATTGCCTCAAAATTGACTAGCCCAGATCTACGGGCGTTACAGGGCGGACCATCCAGACTCTTGAGGATATGTTGCGGGCATGCGTGCTAGACTTTGGTGGTAGCTGGGTTACCTATCTTCCTCTAATTGAGTTCTCATACAACAACAACTACCACGCGAGTATTGATCGACCTCCCTTCGAGATGTTGTACGGGCGGAGATGCAGGACCCCGATATGTTGGGGTGAAGTTGGCTAGAGGGTCATGGGGAGCACCGAAGTGGTGCTCAAGATGACCGAAAAGATTCAGCAAGTTCGGAGCAGGCTTCAAACTGCACAGAGTCGGCAGAAAAGTTATGCCGACAAGCGCCGTTCAGACTTGGAGTTCCAAGTCGGGGATATGGTTCTTCTGAAGGTGTCGCCATGGAAAGGTGTCACCCGATTAAGAAAATGAGGCAAGTTGGGCCCAAGGTACATCAGGCCATTCAGGGTTGTAGCCCGGGTGGGCAAGCTGGCGTATAGGTTGGATCTGCCAGCCGAACTCAGCCAGATCCACAGCACTTTCCACGTCTCTCAGTTGTGGAAGTGTTTGGTGGACGACTCAGCAGTGGAGCCTTTGGAGGATATTCAGGTCGATGACAACCTGAATTACATTGAGCGGCCTGTGGAAATCCTCGACAGGAAGTCGAAGGATCTGAGGAACAAGAGGGTGGAACTCGTGAAGGTGCAATAGCAGCACCGGAAGGGATCAGAGTGGAATTGGGAGCCGGTGGAAGAGATGATGGAGCACTACCCCGAGCTGTTTCAGGATCGAGCAGCAGACTTCAAGGACGAAGTCTAAAATAAGTGGGGGAGATTTGTAGCACCTGGTTCCTAATATGCATTCCTTGTAATTAATATTTCCTAATTTAACTCAATTTGTCTTGGACTCGGCGAGTTGAAGGACCAACTCGCCGAGTAGAAGCGGGATGAGACACAGGGTCTGAGCCTCAGACTCGGTGAGTCGGTTCCCGGACTCAGCGAGTAGGCCCTGTTTGGGCAAAAACTCTAACCCGGGTGTTTGCACCCTATTTAAGCACTCTAACTCGGCCTCCCTTGTCCCTAAAACTTCCAGAAGAGCTGTAGAGCGAAACCCTAGCCCCCTTTTGTCCTTGTGAGTGATTTTGGCCTTGTGAAGGAAGTTTGAAGCTCAAGAAAAGAAGAAGGAGGTGGAAGAGTGCAAGGAGGAGAAGTAGATCCGACATCTACCCTGCAAGAGGCTTCCATTCAGGTAGAAAAGTTCCTACCTTGATCACTAGTTCATTAGATCCCCTTTTTGTCTCTAATTGGTGGTTTTCAAGCCCTAAAACACCAAACTCCATGTGTTTGTGCTTTATGATCTGAAAGGACCTCAGATCTAGACCTTATGGACGTATTAGAAGTATAAAGTTTCAATGGTTGAAGGGATTGAGGTCCCCATTGAGTGTATGACCTCATAAAGAGCTTGGATTTGCCTTTTTGAGCTTATAGGGCCATGCATGCACGTAAAGTTTTGCAACTTTACGTGATAAGCATGCCCTAGGAACATAGATCTATGGTTTGGAAGCGTTGCATGTCTTAGATTTGGTCTTTATGGGAAATGGGTCGAAGGGACTCGGTGAGTCCCAAAGTGGAACTCGGCGAGTTCTATGAAGATGGCCTTACTCTCGGCGAGTTAGATGAACAACTCAGCGAGTCCTATGAAGATTGCCTGGAACTCGACGAGTTGTTCTTCAAACTCGGCGAGTCATATGAACTGTTACTGAGTAAGAGGGGTTTAGGTGTTGAAGGTCCAACCCTTCGTATCTACATGCGGAATTAGCAATTTAACGTGTAGCAATAGTCCCAGAAACCCAAATCCTCATAAATGATGCTCTGGTGAGGATTTGGAAGCGAGTAGGAGATCTACTCGTATGGACTCAGCGAGTTGTTCTTGGACTCGGCAGTCGGATCGCGAGCTGGTTCTATCGTCCCAAGTAGTGAGTTAAGGGTGACTTAGTGAGTGGGAAGAGGGAATTGTAGAGTTGGACCGGGTTAGTGGGAGAAGGACTCAGCGAGTCGGTGCCATGACTCGGTGAGTCCAGTCAACTGGAAGTTGACTTTGACCAAGGAGTTGACCTTGGACCATGGGTGGGTCAGTCATCTGACCTAAGGGTGTTTATGAGTGGCTAATCTATGTTTATGATTTATAACCGGAGGATTAATGATTCAGCAGTCAGGCGCTTAGCAAGCAGAATTTCAGCAGCTACTTTTCGAGGTGAGTTACCTTCCAGTAGCAGTGGGTCTATGGCCACAATGTCGGCCCACTAGTAGGAGTTGTATGATTAGATGATTGTCTCTGTGATATTCATCTAGGGTTGCTACTACCTGTGTTATGTTTATGTGCTAGTATGATATGATGCTATGTGCTAGTGACAGCAGGGGAGATAGTCCCCAAATTATTGGTCGAGAGGACCGAAGGGGTAGTCATGCCTAGCCATGCTAGATAGATTATGTGATACGTGTTATGTGGTAGTGGTAGGGGGTGAAATAGTCCCCAGCATCCGGTCGAGAGGACCGAAGGGGAGACCGGCACCCAGGTATGCTAGTCAGTATCCAATCGAGAGGACCGAAGGGGAGACCAGCACCCAGATATGCTAGTCAGTATCCGGTCGAGAGGACTGAAGGGGTAGGTCGGGCACCCAGATATGCCTGACAATATTTGTATATTATGTGGTACGGTGGGGGAACTCCCTAAGCTTCGTGCTTACGGTTTATAGTTTTGTTTTCAGGTACCTCTTCAGCGAAGGGGAAGGAGCTGGCGTGGTAGCGGCATATCACACACACGCTCTTTGTTTTCCGCACTACGAGATATTCTGGGAATTGTACTCTGACATTATGGTTGTTTTTATGTTTTGGTTTCGGACACGAAATATGTTTATGAAATGATGATGTTTATTCACAAATGTTTTCCAAGATATTGATTTAAAAATGAAATTTTTGGCTGTGAAATTTAGGTCGTTACATGATGTGTGCTTTGGTCATTGCTGACGTTATTTTTCCATGAACAGTGTTTCTTCCATATTCGAGTAAGAATGTTTTTAGTTGTTTCTCTATGATGGCTTCCATTCTCTTGTCAATGTGTCTGCTATATGATTGTTGGCGCTTTTGATATACTTGAGGTATGGATGAAATTGATGTAATTGTAATTGCCAACGAATCAATCGTCCTCGACAATAATCTTCTTGTAACTTATATCGCCAAAACCCAAGTAGATACTTGGAATCTGTGCGTAATTCGAATCTGGTTTGAAGTAGCTCGACTTTCCATTTTTTCAATGTTCTAAGACATGCTAGTGTTTCTCGTTCATGTGTGCTGTAATTTTGCTCCGCTTGGGAAAATGTTCCCGATATATATTTGCATAGTTTTTGCTCATATTTATCTGTTTTTACTACTTCAGATGATACATCCGTATAAGTGTATGCTTTTGGTGATATTTTCATATCACTGTATACTTTATCATTGTTTACTTCGGATGGTATTTTCATACCAGTTTATGCTTTATCATTGTATACTTTTGATGAGCTAGATATGAGATTTCCCTCACTATCTAATCTCAATAATACCTTTCCACGTATAATTGCTTTTAAGCATCCTGCCCAAGTGTCTTGTGATGCATCTGTCTCCACAATTAGAAAATTGTCGATTTTTGCATTATATAAAGTGTGGAGAACTTGAATTTTTTGATTTATACTTTGTACCAAAATAGTATCTGTATTGGTCCAAGACCAAGGTATTTTTTCTGATATTTTCTTTTGTAAAACTTTTCTTTCTTTTGCTAAGTTTTTCAAAAATCCTTGTTCTACAATATAATTTAAACAACCAAGAAATCGTTGTATTTGTTTCCTATTTTCAAGTTTATCAGGAAACATATTTAATTTTTCTCGTATATTGTTTGTTAACTATTATTGTAACATCCCGAGTTCAGGAGTGCAAGTTCAGGGTTCAAAGTGTGAATGTGAAAGAGCAACTCGGCGAGTCCATGGGTGGACTCGGCGAGTAGGGTCGCGATTCAGGTCGCGTGTTTAGTGGCCAACTCGGTGAGTCAGTGGCTGGACTCGGCGAGTTGGTGCTGAGTGGAAAAAACCCTAATTCGGGGGTTGAGCCCTACATAAAGAACATGATATCCTCTCCCCCAGCCTCTTTACCTTCCCCTTGAGTTCCAAAAGCCCTGAATTCGTGTGAGCTTTCCTTGTGAGAGATTGGAGCCTTTGTGGAGGGAATCTTGGGGAGAAATCGAAGAGCAAGAAGGTTAGAGCAAGGGGCTTTGTAGAGATTCAACTTATTCTTCAGTTGGAGCTTTCATTTGAGGTAATAATCTGCTGATTGAGATTTTGTGCATCTAGATCTATCATTTGTGGGGTTTTTGGAGCATAAATGGGGTCCATCTCAAGTTTGGTGTAAGATCTGAGGTTGCTACCTCAGATCTAGGTTGTTAATAAACCAGAAAGCCATAAAGCATATGCACAAGAGTTGTGGGTGAAGTCCTTTTGTCCCAAACCCTAACCCTAGAGTATGAAATGCTTAGATCTACTTGGATTCACGTAAAGTTTGCCACTTTATGTGATGGATGGGTTGTAGAAGGGTAGATTTATGGGTTGGATCATCTGCATAGCCTGGAAAGCTTCTGTATGGATTAGGATCTAGGGGGTACTCGGCGAGTCACAAAGGTGTACTCGGCGAGTTTCTTGAAGATGGGTAGGAACTCGACGAGTTGGAAGAACAACTCGGCGAGTTGGTTGAAGATAGCCTTGGACTCGGTGAGTCTGGTTGTGAGGTCCTAACCTTCTTCTGGTTGAGCCGTGAATCGGTGAGTCAAGGGAGGACTCGGTGAGTTGAGTGCGAGGGGACTCAGAGTTGTTGGAATCGGAGAGTCTTGGGGCGACTCGGTGAGTTAAGTCGCGGTTTGGGGAAGTTCTGTGCATGGGGACTCGGCGAGTCATCGGGTTGACTCGGCGAGTAGAGTCAGTCAGGGGTTGACTTTGACTTTGGCTTTGACCAAGGGTTGACCAGTTGACTTCCAGGGGCATTTTGGTAATTGTTGGCATTTGTTTTGAGTTCAGTGTTGGTGTTGGCTAGTGGTGGAGATAGTGTCAGTGGTCGGAGCAGTTCGGTTATATCTTTTCAGTCGGCAGTTGCGAGGTGAGTTATCCTCACTATATCGACAGGGTCTACGGCACCAAGGCCGGCCCTTTATCGGATTGTGATCCGGGTATCGTTGTTATGTTATTACTTTGCTATGTTTGCATCCTGGTCGTTAGGATGGTATTATGTTAGAGACCTGGTTAAGGTCGGTATCCTGGTTAGGATGATGTTATGTTATGTGATCTGCTAGATCGGCTTGATTGGATGTGAATTGTTATATGATTGAATGTTTATGTGCACATGGTTGTTGGACTAGGGTTGGGTTGAGGCGGGTCCTGCTTTGTGTTGTAGGCCAACATACCCAGGGCGGACCGGTTGTCCCGAAGGCCTAGCGAGCTGTCCGAATAGGCTGTAGGCCCTAAGAGGGCGGGCCAGACGTGCCGAGGCTCGAAGAGTGGACCAGGCCGACTGAAGGCCCAGTGCGGGCGGACCAGCCATACTGTAGACTCAGAGAGTGGACTAGGTGGATTGAAGGCCCGGTACGGGCAGACCAATCACACTAAAGACTCGATATGTATGGCTAGACTCGGAAGGTGGACCAGGTGGACTGAAGGCTGGTGCGGTGGACCAGTCACACAGTAGACCCGAAGTGCATGGCTGTTCTGTGTTCTGTTATGACATGGCATGTTGTGCGTGTATGGTATATGTGGTTGGTATTTTGGATGTATCTCACTAAGCTTTCGGGCTTACAGTTGTGGTTTAATGTTTTTCAGGTTCTTCAGGAGACCGTGGCAAGGCAAAGGCGTGATCGTACCACTCCTCATGGGTATGTTTTATGATGTGGTTCTGGGAAGACTCTGATAATAATTGTATTGAAAACCTTTTGTAATAAGTTAATGAAATGGGGTTGTTTTTGAAAAGTTTAAATTGTTTGAAATTTTTAGAGCGTTACAAGTTGGTATCAGAGCCTTGGTTTGAGTGAATTGGAGGAACATTCGTGTGAATCCAATCTCAAATCAAGGAGAGTTTTCAAAAGAGAATTTAAAATGGTTTTCAAAATGAGTAAAGGAGGACGCGGGGGTACGATCAACTGGAGCCAGTAAGTAACCCCAAAATACCATACACGATATTGTTTTTGAGCTTGATAGAACAGCATGCTAGTACTAGGCTAGGGATCTTCAGGTTTACATGATAATGTTGCCTGATTTATGATGCCTGCTAGCCCAGGGTTTCTTCTGTGTGAGATTTCCAGTGTTCCTCTAGGAGTGAGGGTCGATTGCTTGTTATGTATGTTTTCTCTAGGGTGTTGTGGTATACTTGATACAAATATGGGTAGGTGTAGAAGGTAGTATGGGCCCGTACTACTGAAAGCACAGGACCCATACGTATATCAAAGAAACCATGACCTCTAGGGTGGGGTTAGTTCCCGGGTTAGTGGGAAGTATCTGAGATCTTGCGGTGTTTTTCAGTATGGTGGTTACGAGACATGCTGGGAGCGGATCCGGGTCAGGATCGGGAGCAGGAGAGGGCGGTCAGGGTGGGTCAGTACCGCCCGAGGTTATTGGTCAAATGAGCACAGGCGAGTTGGACGCTAGGATTCGTGAGATCCTGCATGATGAGGTTGCTGCGTTGTTCTGGACCGAGTTGCAGGAGCTGTTTGGGTCGATCAAGACCACCATGGTTGAGTATTTTGATGAGCGCTATGCGGCTCTCACAGAGACAGCTTCCGCGGCGGCTACATCGGCTGTAGCAGTGGTAGGGGGAGGAGCCGGTCAAGGTTTTCAGTATCAGGACTTCGATAATACGAAGCCTCCTACCTTCGATGGGGTTCAGGACCCGATTGTTTCTATGAGATAGTTGTCGGACGTGGAGGGGTGTTTCTCCATGTGTTCATGCCCTGCTGATCAGAGGGTGAGGTGTGCTCTGAACCTGTTGAGGCTCGGGGCGAAGGATTGGTGGAGATTGACCACGGGGTCATATTCGGATATGCAGAGAGCTGCGGTTTCATGGGATCAGTTCCGGGAGATATTCAGCACTCGTTATGTTCCGCGGGTTGAGAGGGAGAGATTGGCTCAGGAGTTCCTGGAGCTGAAGCAGAATTCAGAGTTGGTGACGGAGATCACCAGGATGTTCACTGAGAGGGCGATGTTTTGCCTTGAGTTCGCTTCGGAGCAGGCTCAGATGTCCCGATATCTGAGTATGCTCAAGAGGGATATCAGGCAGTTTGTGTCTATGCAGAGGTGCGAGACCTTGTTGGAGTTGCAGGAGGCCGCCAGGCGGCGTGAGTTGGAGATTGAGTTGCAGTTGCGAGAGTAGAGGCAGACTCCGGTGCAGTCACTGCCAGCGCCGAAACGGTCCAGGACTGTTGATTCTAGAATGGGAGATCAGAGCAGACACACTTGTGGGAAGTGTGGGAAGGGTCACACCGGAGTTTGTAGGTCTGGTGGTGCATGCCGCAAGTGCGGAAAGGAGGGGCACTATGCGAGGGATTGTCGGCAAACAACCCCGGTTTAGGATTTGAGGATTTGTTATCATTGCCATCAAGTTGGACATTTGCAGGTCAACTGTCCACAGCTTGCTGCAGGACCGGTGCAGGCTCCAGCACCGGCCACTTTGAGGATGGCGGGTGGAGGTCAGGGTGGAGCGGGCCCCCCAAGGGCTCAGGGTCGTGCTTTTCAGCTTACAGCAGAGGAGGTCAGGGCAGTGCCGGATGCAGCTGCGGGTATGTTCTTTCTTGATCTATTGTTATTTTGTGATTATTATGGAGTATTGTTTGTCTGCTAGTCTCGTTGTGTGATTTTTGGTTTTGTTTTCGTTGTTCCTTAACGGTTGTGGTATGGTTATGGGTGTGGTGTTAGGAATTTCGTTGATTATCATTCATGAGGATTATTAGTGGGAAGTCTGGCTTTTGGTCTGAATGTCGGGTCTCTTTCGATGTCCGAGATGATTTGTGTTGGTATGTAATTTTGTGAAGGTTGCTCGTTCTAGCGGGAATCGGTTCACGTGTAAGGGATTGTGTTATGTATGGTTGTTTTGGGAGGTCGGCGATGACGGCCGGTGGTTGATAGTCAGTGCTCTAAGTGGGGGAGAATTGGAGAATTCTCCGGAAGATCGATAAGCATGAGAGGTTGTTTAGCGGTTGGGATTCAACAGTGGTTCTGTCAGCCGAGCGTAGGTTGGTTTGATGCAAGTGTCAGTCAGACGGGGCGGGATGTAGACCAAGGGTGATTGATTTTGGAAGGCCTGGGATCGGGCCGAGATTGAGTATGTAGGATGGAGATAGAGTTCGGAACCCCTAGAGGGGTAGAACAGTATGCATGGGAGAGTTTCCTGGAGGGATAACTCGGGATGAAGAATGCTAGTTGAGCGGTCTAGATAGACTGAAGACCGGTGGGCGTACCAGTCATGCCGAAGGCTCGGAGAACGATCCAGTCAGGCTGAAGGCCCTGGAGGGCGGTCCAGACCTACTGAAGGTTCTGAGAGTGGTCCAGATGTGCTAAAGGCTTGGTAAGGCGGTCCAGTCATGCTGAAGACTCTGCATGTGTTGATAAATCGGTATGAGGGAATGGAATGAGTATGTCGCGTTGTGATAGCATCATATGGTATGGCCCCGGGTATCGATCGTGATTCGTGAAAGGTAGTGCATGGACTCGAGAGTCCTTGTGAACGGAGTCAGAGCATGTGGGGTGTATGAGATAGCGGTTATGCTATAAGGGAATGGTGTAGTGTTGGGTGAACACCGTGGCACTTGTGGTAGTGTCAAGGCAGCCAAGTGGATTCCCTTGGTAAGGAAAGGGAAAGGAATGTAGCTCCGAGAGGGAGTGCAAGTTCACGGAAGTGAAAGCAGTAGTGCGGAGTTATGATTGGGGTGTTCCAATTATGGTTATTGCGTAGCGTGTGAGGCGATGGTATGGAATCACATCCGGGTTGGATGTCTGCTGAGATCGTGGAAGGAATTCCGAGGGTGAAGAGCCAAGAGGCTCGGAAGGGATGCAGGGATGGAGTCTTGGATTCCCAGCCTGATTTTGATCAAGGAATTGTGTATGTAGTAGTAATTCATCCTGGGGGATGTTTGGAGGTGTCGTCAGTGTGTCGGGTCTTCCCAACCCGAGGATGCTAAAGCCAATTCAACATCTGTTTGTGATTGTGGAGGAGAACTCATGGAAGTTGCTTTGAAGCTGAAGGATGTGTCATCCTGTCAGCATGGAGTGGATAAAGTTGGGCTCAGATCGGGATTCCGGTGGTTCGGGGTTATTCTAGCTCGTATGAGTCAAGTGAATGTTGTGATCTGGAACGAGTGAAGTATCATGGAGTGGTAATTGACTGTTAAGTGTGGTTATTTGAGGGTGAGGCCGGTGGCCGGCTTGAAGCGGTGGTCAGGACACCGCAAAAGGGGAAAGTTGGGTTTTGGGTTTCGATGGTTGTGTCTTGAGGAACCTGGTCTGGTTGAGGCCAGGTGGTGCATTGTGGGAGTAGTTCTGGAGTTGAGTTGCCGCAGGCTTCGAGGACGAAGCCTAAGTTAAGTGGGGGAGAAATATAACATCCCGAGTTCAGGAGTGCAAGTTCAGGGTTCAAAGTGTAAATGTGAAATAGCAACTCGGCGAGTCCATGGGTGGACTCGGCGAGTAGGGTCGTGATTCAGGTTGCGTGTTTAGTGGCCAACTCGGCGAGTCGGTGGCTGGACTCGGCGAGTTGGTGCTGGGTGGAGAAAACCCTAATTCGGGGGTTGAGCCCTATATAAAGAACATGATATCCTCTCCCCCAGCCTCTTTACTTTCCCCTTGAGTTCCAGAAGCCCTAGATTCATGTGAGCTTTCCTTGTGAGAGATTGCAGCCTTTGTGGAGGGAATCTTGGGGAGAAATCGAAGAGCAAGAAGTTTAGATCAAGGGGCTTTGCAGAGATTCAACTTATTCTTCAGTTGGAGCTTTCGTTTGAGGTAATAATCTGCTGATTGAGCTTTTGTGAATCTAGATCTATCATTTGTGGGGTTTGTGGAGCATAAATGGGGTCCATCTCAAGTTTGGTGATACTTGACATGACGTCATCCACCCCAGAACGTTTCCGCCGTTCCGGTTTTGGGGTGTGACAGATTGGTATCAGAGCATTGTTTATAGTGAGCTAAGTATATCAATTCATAAAAGATATACGGCCTATAAATACAATGGGATAAAACACTCTGACCAAGAATTATACTTTAAAATATAACCATATTTTACCAAAGTATAATAACATCCAGAATCTAAACACTTGAACAAAAGTATCACAAGAAAAACAATAATAAAAGTCTTCGGATGTTGAGCACTACAGTCAAACCTGGGCAGTTATGTAATCGTAAGCTGGGATAAATGTAACCTGATCAACTACATTTATCCGAGATGCGATGAACGTGTGCTCGGGAGTGATAGTGGTGTACAACAGGCCTGAAACTTACCAACTAGGAATGCTAGAGCCAAACATAAAGTTAAAATACTATAGGAGTATTTTAGAACGCTAAAAGATCCACACTAATCCCAGAAGTCATATTCAGAAGATAAGACTCAAACAAGAATTAAAATACCATAGGGGTATTTTAGAATCTATAAACAACCTTGCGTGAATAACCAAAAAGATCCCTATTGATATACCTATAACTACAGAGAGTATACTTCCAAGATTTTATATAATAAGGACCCCATAGGCTAAGAATGTGTGGTTTCGCTCTGTTTCCTTTTCCTCGTTGGGATGTGGTCCTAGAGTAGTATCACATATTCGAAGGCCTATCGGATCTAAGCTATATAGGATTTGTATACCCTGTGTAATCGTAGCAGGACTCGATATGGATCATACAGTGAAATGTTAATAATCCCTTAGGATTCTTTAGACATTTCCATTCTCGCGCGAACCCTGTAGAAAAACCCTACCCACTTCAGTGCTTGACAGAAGAGTTGATTCCGACCCCGAGGAGATTCATTGAGAAGATTTCCTGTTTGGAAATAAATGAACTGGGTTGAGACTATTGAATGCACCAAGTGCCCATATTCTTTTAGGGACAGTGGTGAGAGATTCGCCTAAACTTCGGAGATTCCCAGTCATCCATCATGAAGTGATGACACCCACAGTTGGAATCAGAAGGAAGGCGGAGTAGAAATTCAATATGTCCATACAAGAAGAGAACCCTAGGAAACTATCTGAAGGAAACCAATGCTGATTCCAGCCAAAGACACGAGGCAGACCGAGGGAGCCAGTGCATGGAAACCCGGGAATTGTCTTTTCCTTGTGTTCGTCACACTAATAAACCCTTAAAATAATGCAATTTAGTGAGTTAGTGGCTACACTACTCACGCTATGTGTTAGGTAAATCGTCGTTTCCCGTTGCCAGATACACGATTAGGGCGGATCCCCCGCACCTTTATGGAGAGTGCTTAGCCATAAATTTTCATGAGCCTCTCTTTCCACGATTTCGTTCCAAACCGTTCTCAATTCTCTCCAGGCCGGAGAGTGAAACCTTTCCAAGTATAAAGGTAACTTAGTAGGAACGACTCGCATCTTATGGCCTTTTCCGACACTCATACTCTTACCTTGATTACCAGGACTACATCATAGGGATGTAGGTCGACACTCAGACAACCAGTACCCGAAGCACGGGAAAAATTTATGCCTAATACGTTCAAGACAGAAATGTCCAGGGTTAGCCATCGATTCTCATTACCTTGTATTCTTTTCCGTGAAGGAAGACCATGCCACCGAAGAAGCGTAACCAGCCCTCGAGCAAGAAACCTACTCTCTTATTCGATGAAGCTACGTTCCAAGCTGCAGTCTCAGCAGCCGTAGCAGCTGTCATGGCTCACCTGAATGCTAACACCGCCAATGTTAGCAAGGGCCCTGTCGGGATTTCTAATCCTGGCGATAGACAGCAGCAACCAACACTTCCACACTTAACCACCCGAGAACCTCCACTGAACCCACTAAAGAGAAAACTCAAGTTGGAGGAGGGAAGTACCTCGGCTCAAGGACCTTCCGAAGGGCAACGAGCTGAGGCGGTCTATACCCCTGTCAATCCTTCCCTCCCGACCTCAAGAAGACCATACCTAGGAGACCTTCCCCACTGCAGCAAATGCAGCTACCATCATCATGGTGCCTGCCGGGAACTCTATTGTGCTAGGTGCCACATGTTGGGGCATACTGCTCGTGTCTGCAGAACCTCGGTTGAGTTCATTGCATCAACCACCAATGTGGCAAACCGTACAGTTTGCCACCTATGTGGTAAAATGGGGCACTTTAAGAGGGACTGTCCAACCGAAGAGAAAGACAAACACATAGAAGGAGCCTGACACTACTGCTTAGGGAGAAGCAGCAAGGAAACTCGTTAGATTTTGGTACGTCTCTCGATCTCGGATAACTAAGCTAAGAACAATAAAAGACTAATTCAAATATAAATTCTTTCCAAGTAAGGCGAAAGTCGCAGCACTGTTATAAAATTTAAATTCATTAGGTAAAACTATAATGGCTAAACATATACGTTACGACCATGTATATTTAAGATGGACAGACCTAGAGTGAGCGAATGCCGCCTCATTTCCTGTTCCTCGTTTGGTTGTGGATTTAGGGCGGGGTCGCTCAGTCAACAGTCCTCCCCACCTTAAATATACATGACTAGTATATGTGAGGCGATTATAGAAATGCCTCGTGAGAATCCATTCAAGAAAAGATACTCTATTCGGAAGCACTTAGAACTCTCTATGGTTCCGCGTCGACTCTAATCAGTCCAAGTATCCTCGGTAGTGATACATAGGACGAAACCCTGAGACGCCTAGAACTTGTGTGCCTGTTCGGCACATGACTCTATCGATCTTCATTATACATCATGTCGAAGTGTGTTAACTTCGACGACTCTATTGAGCATGGTTTGACTTCGTGCAACCATGTGTACATTTTTGTGCTGTGAGCTTTCTCCGTAGCCATTTCGGCAAATAAAGGTTCCTTCGAACCCGAACCTAACACAAATAATCAAACCTAATGCGATTCGTCAACCGTCTCTCTTATTTCAAACCTCCCGAAGTACCCAGGAGAGGGTACCGTTTGCTGTTGACCGACCTCTAGTAGTCAGATAGACACCGAAGTGAACAACACTGTAGATACTTCAGAAGACGACAACCATCCGAAGCATACCTCTTGGATTCCCCGCGAGATCCTCCGCATCTCGCACTTCAGGTTCGTGAACCCAGAGAATAGAACTCCGGAGGCTGATCAATATAACCAGGAATACTGCTGGCATCCATCAAGTATTGACGGTTAAGCCAAGCATGAGTTCTACCACGAACCTCTTCGCAAGACGCTTTCACTCTATTCCATAACATAGGAGCCGGAGTCAAGAGAACCACTGCGGGATGAACTAGTAAAGTCCCGAGTGATGGAGACCCTATACCCACTAGATTTGACTTAGACCGAGAAAACTTAGAACCTTCGGAAGAGTAGTTGCAATTGATGCTCTGGCTACTCAGGCACCTTGCCCACCCAGTTATAGACCAGTGGTGCTTATCATTATCCACCCTCTCGCAAGGAGAAAATCGTCGTCGCCCTGTAGACGATGAATTATATTTTCCGAAGTAAACACTAGGATACCGAGAACCACAGGGTAACCTTCGCAGCCAAGAATACTTGGTCAAGTGCGAAGGTAGTTGCGTTAAATCTCATGACCCGGACCCCGAAGAGATTATAGACTCGACACCAGCCTTGGTGTTAGTCGGGGGATTATGCAGGAGCACGCACCTTCCACACTAGAATAAACCACAGTCTTAGAGATTCCTTGGACTATTAGGTGTTCGACGAATACTATCTCGGGGAGAGATAGTAGAACCACCTCCCGAGATAGTCCAACAATCGTCTGGTGAAACCCTATCTCCCCGACCCTCAGGGTTTCCGTATCTCAAGGTTCGTTAGTGCAGGTCCATGTTGCACAAGCTTGAGATAGACACTCTACAGCAAACCGATAACCATAGTCACGCAACCCACTCAACGATCTAGAAAGCCTCTATCAGCCAGTTGGCAGAAAACACGAAACTGAAGACCACTTGAGATTCCTAAGAACCAACTCGAAGGACTACACTACCAGTACGAGAGAGAACGTTAGGAACTTCGGAATGGCGATCACGCCAGTGGTGATCTTGCCATAGAAGTACACTATGTTCTAAGTACTGAAAGGCTCTACCCTTCCGAGAGCATAGGACCATCCGAGAATACTCATGGAGACATGGTCCAACCCTTTTCAGGACGCTCCTACCTTCGGATATGCCACAAGATTCACACCCGATCGATCCACTTCTTAGACTTGATATGGGATTTCCCGACAACACTTTTCGTGCCTCACTCATCTTGATAGAATCCATTGAGAACCCTGACTTCATAGATACACCAGTCGGAACCCGCTAGCTACACTGGACGGAATCCACATCCCGTATGTGAAGGTCTGTGAGAAGGACAAACACAGACTAGAGATCACTTGGGAATGCGAGGGCAACCGTATAGGAAGTACTCCCTCATCTCTACTTGGCCCTTCATACTTACTTCCTTGTCTAGACTTGAATTTCGGGACGAAATTCCCTCTAACGGGGGGATGATGTGACAACCCAAGTTGCCCCGTTACATTTCCCCGTTACCGTTAACGGAATATTCCACTGTATAAAAGTTCCGTTAATTAGAGGGCATCAGTTTAATAAACATTCCATTTGATTACCTTTAACATGCCGTTAAGTCGTAATAAAAGGAAATAAAAACACAGGACACACATTTTCATTCATTTGGAAAATGTCAAGTTTTATTATTACGACCACTAAATCGGGTGCGACCAAAAGCCCCGTTTAACGACAGTATCGGGTAAAATTCCGCTGAGCCCCGACTGTGAAACCTATATATGGGTGAGTGGAGTCCATTGGAGACTTTTTACACACTCTCTCTCTAAACTCTCTCTCTAGACCCGTTTTCGCCCCGAATTCGCAACCAAACGCTTCCAAATTGTAAGTCCGCCTACCCTAGCTTATTCTAAGCGTATTGATTTATGTTTAAAGCCCAAAAACCATCCAAGAAGGCATAGGATAAGGAGTTTACGGCCCAGGAACATCCTAGGGCCGTAAACCCCTAAAAAGGTGCTAAATATGCCTTTAAACTTGACCATAAGCTTAGAATCTATTAAGGGATATAGCCTAAGGGTGTTTAAACACTAAAATGCATGGATTTAGGACTCAAAGAAGAGTTTACGGCCCAAGCACATGCTTAGGCCGTAAACTCCACAAGTCATGGTCCCAAATGTGCACCAAACTCATCCTAGGGCTTATTACATAATTTAAGGACTTATCCTCTTGAGTTTAGACCCTTGAAACACTCCAAAATGATTTAATGAAAGGAGTTTACGGCCCAGACATGGTCAAGGCCGTAAACACCCTAAATCATGCCCAAAATTGTAGTTTTTTCCCCCCAAATGACCATAGGCTATTTCTATAAAATGCTAGAAAGGAATTAAGGGCTTAAACACAAGAAAAATGAGGGATTTCTTGGAGTTTACAGCCCAAGCATTATCTAGGCCGTAAACTCCCCAAAACCCCCTCAAATGTTGGTTTTAACCACCCAAAATAGCATCAAACTTCATAAGGAAATTCTAGGAAGGCAATAGGGGCTTAAAACTTCACTAAACTCAAAGATTGAGAGTTTACGGCCGTAAACTCCCTTGGGAGAGTTCCTAGGCCGTAAACTCCTATAAAGTACCCTTAGAAGCCTCAAATCCAATCATGCCTTTTGGGAAAAGTGCTTAGAATAAATCAAGGAACAAGCTAGAAGCATCAAACACCCAAGAATATGACCTTGGGAGTTTACGGCCGTAAACTCCCTTAGGTTGGGCTGTAAACTCCTTGTTTGGTCCATGTTGATGCTTTATGTCCATTCACACACTTGATAATTGAGTATAGCAAAGTTCCACAACTGATAGGAGACCCTTAGCACCCTTAAACGCTACCCGGGACCCCAAACACTCAACCAAAAGTGTTTTCCACTCCTTTGAGTGTGTATAATTGTTTAATTAGTATATTATATGCTAATTGTATGTGAACATATGTTATCATATGTTAAAATAGGTCCTTGTGTGTGTTCAAGTCCTTGCGTGACCCCGAACGCCTAAACGACACTTCCGTCGGACCTACTTACACCAGGTGAGTTCATACCCCTGAATGAACCTTTTAAATGCTTTTAAATGTTTTATAAGGGGGGATTACAAGTTAAACATGCCAGTTATCATATCAATCACATGTGATTGATAACCCGCATGCACAAGGTTTTACCGCTGTACACTGTTTTACCGAGTAGGACACTGTAAATGGCTTTCAAAAAGGGTTTTTAAATTGTTCAAGTTCTTACTTTCATAGCTTATCAAAGATTCATTTTCAAACTAGTTTGTAAAGATTCCCAAAGATTTCTAAAGGTTTTCACACCTATTTTATCAAAGAATACAAATGCGATTTTCCTGAGTAATAAAGTCTCCAAGGGTTTTCGTGAATACTTTTACTTATTAATTACCGCTGCTTCGCTTATACTTATTTTATACTCCTACTCTGTAATGCTTTCGCTTATACCTGAAGTCACTTATACCTGATGACGCTTATACTTATTCACCCTCTTACTTAGTGATACGAGTCTACTTCGCTTATACTTGAGATCGACTTTACTTCACTTATACTTGATACGCTCTTACTTCACTTGTGGTCATATCCACTTCGCGATGCGCCTATACTTATTCGACACTTATACTTCACTTGCGATCGCTCTTACTTCACTTGTTAGACACTCCTACTTCACGAGAATCACTTTTACTTGATACCCACTTAAGCATAGATAGATGTATGTCTGTGCTTGTGTAAATGCATATAAATAATGGTTGAAGGACTTAGGAAGGTTGTCCGCCCTATTTCCTTTTCTTCGTTGAGATGTGGTCTGGTGGGATCGAATGTCCATCCGAATGTCATTTGATTCATTAGTTATATACTATGTATACAAGCTTAGGCATACAGGTTACTTCAGTTAGTTCAGTTAAGAGTCTTTACTTCAAGTCTATACTTTCATTAGAAACCCACTATTGGGAAGTCTCTACCTCTAGTCCAACACTTTCATTAGAAACCCACTATTTGGGATGCATCTTCAGGACACGGCCTTCTCCGTCGTCTAGTTGGTAACCAGAGTCTCCCGTAGGGAGAGCGGACATTGTGTGTATAGATTTATACGGGATTGACAACCCCACACCCTGACTGCTAGCTACAGTCCACGACCCACCAAGCCAAGGGGTGACAAATGTCACATTATATAGATGCTTGTAGGGCGTCTGGAACTCTAGTAAGTATGGTTACGAGTATCCTGGGTTGCCTTATAATTCATGGCTTTAAGGTAACGGTATTTCGTCAGCAATTTACACTGTATGCTGATGTCACTTTTCATAGTCTCTGTTTCGACCTTGCTAGCTGTATCTTTCATTTGATACTGTCTGGGGTCTATAGTCTCTGTTTCGACCTTGCTAGCTGTATCTTTCATTTGATACTGTCTGGGGTCTATAGTCTCTGTTTCGACCTTGCTAGCTGTATCTCTCATTTGATACTGTCTGGGGTCTATAGTCTCTGTTTCGACCTTGCTAGCTGTATCTTTCATTTGATACTGTCTGGGGTCTATAGTCTCTGTTTCGACCTTGCTAGCTGTATCTTTCATTGGATACTGTCTGGGGTCTGTAGTCTTTGTTTTGACCCTGCGAGATGTACTTTTTATTTGGTATCGTCTTCGGTCTATATTCACTGTTTTAGACCTTACTAGCTGTACCTTCCACCTAGTACCTTCTGGGGTCTATGTCTCCCCTTTGTTAGATTGAACCAGGCGTTTCGTTAGTTCGATACCTTCCTGGAGTCTATGATTCTTTCCCTTAGTCAGCAGTCCTCACTGCTGAGGCATATATTATTCCCTGATGTCTCCTGCTTTCTTTAATAATCAAATTCAGTATTTTGATAAAAAATAGCAATTAAGGGAAAACTACCTCTTACCACAATACACTGAAACAGTCTTGGTAGAAGGCTGCTTTATTTAAAGAAAATATAGGATTTTCTGGAAAGAACACTGAAGCAACGAAAACACTTAAACTACTACTTATTAAAGTTATTTGACTAAATGACACTAAATACTTATGAACTCACCAGCATTTGTAAAAATGTTGATACTCGCTTTTCAAATAACTTGTAATCTCAGGTCAGCAATTAGACAGGTACATCCCCGGAGCTGCTGATGAAGATGGCTTAAGTACCTTGCTGCACTTTATACATGTTGCTTGTATTACTTTGATACTATGTAATGTAACCATGTAAAATTATTACTATTAATGCAATGTTTTGTTGTACTTTGATTACTATATGCATGTGTTGTGATACTTGACATGACGTCATCCACCCCAAAACGTTTCCGCCGTTCCGGTTTTGGGGTGTGACACATGGGGACTCGGCGAGTCATCGGGTTGAATCGGCAAGTAGAGTCAGTCAAGGGTTGACTTTGACTTTGGCTTTGACCAAGGGTTGACCAGTTGACTTCCAGGGGCATTTTGGTAATTGTTGGCATTTGTTTTGAGTTTAGTGTTGATGTTGGTTAGTGGTGGAGATCGTGTCAGTGGTCGGAGCAGTTCGGTCGTATCTTTTCAGTCGGCAGTTGCGACGTGAGTTATCCTCACTATATCGACAGGGTCTACGACACCAAGGCCGGCTCTTTATCGGATTGTGATCCGGGTATCGTTGTTATGTTATTACTTTGCTATGTTTGCATCCTGGTAGTTAGGATGGTATTATGTTAGAGACCTGGTTAAGGTCGGTATCCTGGTTAGGATGATGTTATGTTATGTGATCTGCTAGATCGGCTTGATTGGATGTGAATTGTTATATGATTGAATGTTTATGTGCACATGGTTGTTGGACTGGGGTTGGGTTGAGGCGGGTCCTGCTTTGTGCTATAGGCCAACATACCCAGGGCGGACCGGTTGTCCCGAAGGCCCAGCGAGCAGTCCGGATAGGCTGTAGGCCCTAAGAGGGCGGGCCAGACGTGCCGAGGCTCGAAGAGTGGACCAGGCCGACTGAAGGCCCAGTGCGGGCGGACCAGCCATACTGTAGACTCAGAGAGTGGACCAGGTGGATTGAAGGCCCGGTGCGGGCGGACCAATCACACTAAAGACTCGATATGTATGGCTAGACTCGGAAGGTGGACCAGGTGGACTGAAGGCTAGTGCGGCGGACCAGTCACACAGTAGACCCGAAGTGCATGACTGTTTTGTGTTCTGTTATGACATGGCATGTTGTGCGTGTATGGTATATGTGGTTGGTATTTTGGGGGTATCTCACTAAGCTTTCGGGCTTACAGTTGTGGTTTAATGTTTTTCAGGTTCTTCAGGAGACCGTGGCAAGGCAAAGGCGTGATCGTACCCCTCCTCATGATTATGTTTTATGATGTGGTTCTGGGAAGACTCTGATAATAATTGTATTGAAAACCTTTTTGTAATAAGTTAATGAAATGAGGTTGTTTTTGAAAAGTTTAAATTGTTTGAAATTTTTAGAGCGTTACAATAATTGACCATTGTCTCCAGTTTTTAAACCGAGATATTCAACTGTAGATTGAAAAAGTTTTGATTTCTTTTTTGATAAAACTAAACCCTTTTCTTTAGTTCTTTGTAAAACCTTGATGAGTGCATCAATGTGTGTTTGTTCATTTCCTTTTGTAAAAACAATTATATCATCAATATATGCAATACAAATATGATCTAAACCATTTAAAGTTTCATCCATGAATTGTTGATATATTGCTGGTGCCTGTTTTAAACCGAATGGATGGACATTCCATTCATAATGCTTCTGAGGAGGACATGAAAAAGCGGTTAGTGGTTTCTTATTTTCATGTAAGCGTAATTGCTAATATCCGAATTTTGCATCAAATGTACTAAAATGTGTATTTCCTTTTATTTTTTCTAAAATATATTCTTTTCGTGGTAATTTATATGAGTCTCCTATAGTAGCAACGTTCATTTTTTTTTTCATAATTAATCACTATTCTTCGTTTTCCCCGTTTTATTTCATTATTATTTTCTACATAGAATGCAGGTGTAGAATGGGGACTTGTGTTAGGTCGAATGATTCATTTTTCTAGTAGTTCAGTGCATTCTTGTTTAAATTCAGAAACATCTTTTATACTATATGAAATTTTATTTGGAATATTAACTTCATCATTGGGATTTTTTAATAATATTATTATTTCTTGATTATTTCTATTTTTTTTAATCATCTAGCGGGTTTTCACTACATACTTCTTCAAGTTGTTTTTCAACAATTTCTTTAGCGAACGTTAGTAATATACGTAGTTGAAAACCAACTTCTTATTTGATTATTTTGATAAGATCATAATATTTGATAATTGCAGTTTTATAATACCTTTTGTCGGATGATTGAGACTTATATGATTATTTGTTTGTATAAATGGTTGATATAATTTAAGAAATTATTTCCTATTACTAAATCTATTCCTGAATCATGTTGATATATAGTTGGAGTTTTAAATGGTGCCTTTTCAATTACTATATCTATGTCTCTTCCTACGAACCAAATTTTGTGAATTGATTTATTAGCAATTGTAATTTTTAATGGTTTTTTTTTTTTTAATTTTCCCAATTTTTTAATATCTTTCTTCTTCCAAAACATAAAGTAGCTCTTGTATCTATATACGAAACTAGTTCTTTATCTTGTATTTTAGTTGTAATAAATGTACTGTTTGGGTTAATATTTGTTTTTCTTTTACTCATTAGAGTTAGTCTATAAATTTCTATATCTGTGTTTTTATTTTTTCTTGCAAAGTTTCCATATTAACAAGTTGTGTTTGTTAGAGTGGTTGAAACATTACGTATTGTTTTTAAATTACGATTTTGTATATTTTGTATTTCTTAATTCCTTCTTGTAATCTAGATATCTTTTTTAATTGATTATTATATTCTTTATTTACTGATTGTAATTTTAACAAATAGTTTTCTTCATATGATAAAACATTTTCTAAATGTTGAATGATATTAGAGATATTAAAATTTATTTTCCAATGGTTTTTTAATATATTAGTCCAAAGCATGTTATCTTTTGAAGAATTAATTTGTACTTTTGAATTCATTTTAACAAATTATTAAAGCGTCTGAAAGAAAATTAATTGAATTGTTAATGTCTTTTATTACTATTTTAAAATGATTAATTTGAGTTCTTAATCTTCCAATTTTAATTAATTGATATGCGATATAATTCTTGCTTTTAGAAATTAGTTCGTGTACTTCAGATTCTTTTTCTTTTAAATGTTTTGTGGAATTTTCTAAATCTTTTCATAATTTTTAAAGTAAATTAACTTTATATTTATTATCGAAATTACAATATATTTGGGTTTTGTTGCTGATTATTTATTTTTACCATGTAAAATGTGGTTTAATAGTGAGTGATTTTTGTTTAAGTGGTTCCTTTTTAAACGGTTCTTCTTTAATAGTTTTTATTTTTAAATATTTTTCAAGTAATATTTTCTGTTGAGTTAAACTTTGTAATAGTTCATGAATTTGTTTTAATACAAGTAAACTTTCTACTTCTATAATATTATTTAATTTTTGACTAATTATATTTAATTTATCTCCTATTGATTTATCTTCTTCAGAATTAAGACCAATATTATATATTGTTTCTTGATGTAAATTTTGCGGTATTTCTATAATCATTTCTTTATCTGGTATGCATGGTTTTGTATTTTGATATGAACCTTCAAGTGTTTTAAAATATTTTAAAGAATTACTAGATGATTCTGTCATCTTCTTAAACTTAATGATCTAATAATTTCTTTAATATCTTCTAATTTTTCATTTTGATTTTCAGTGGATGTTGTAGGTTGACATTCCAAGATGGAGGATCTACCTGTTATAGTTGAAATTGGAGGTTCTATAATTGGACTTCTTTTTATTAACAGAGTAGTTATTATTGGTTGAAAATTGGTTTCATGAAATATTCTCTTATTAGTCATATTTGGTGATTCAAATGATAATAAAGGGGTAAATAATTTATCTATATAAATTTTATCTTCTGTTTTAAATGTAATACTATGATGCGAATTTGTTAATGCATAATTTATTTGATATGTAATAGTAAACAGATGATTACCTTTTAACATAAATTTTGTCTTAATAATTTATATCGTACAGTAATACTATTACTTAGATTTTTATCTTTAATACTTAATCCTAGTTGAATATTAATATCAAATTTTATTTTTCCTTCAATTAAATTACCTTTTCCTTTTGCAATAATATTTTCTTTATTATTAATTATACGATCATCTTTGATTTCTAATTCTATTGGTGTATCTAAATCGCTAAAAGTACTTTTTTAAAATTACTTGAATAGTTGATATATAAATATAAGCAATATTTATTCTATCTGCTTCTTTAATATTAGATAATCTATTTCTAATTTGTTGTTTATTTATTATGGGTATAATAATATTTCTTTGAGTTGATTCTATGTGTATTGCTTCTTCTCCTATAATTTTTCCATAATATATAATATTTTTTGTAGAAAAGAAATTTTTTAATGAGTTATTTTTAAAATTATGTTTTTCTGATAGTGTAAATTTTGATTTTTTTTATAGCATCTTTATTAATTTTATTTTTGTTAAAGCATCAAAAGTGTATCCATATTCATTTTCTTCTTTATTAATAATGATTGATGAATTTTCTATTTCTTGAGAATTATTTAACAGATTAGTTTTGTTATTTTATCTTCTAGATATTTATTTTTTCTTGTTTCCAATTTATACTATTATTAATTATATGTATTGCTTCAATATTGGATATACAATTAATTATTGATATGTTAGAATCTATTTTTAGATTTAAAAGTTTTTTTTTTGATTGTTTCAATGTTTTACGAAAAAACTTTAATTCCTTTTTAATAATATTTAAACTTGAAAAACTCATGATTATAATTTTTAAAATAATAATTTAGCTTTTCTTTCAATGGTACGATTAAAAATCATAGATTTTAATAGGATGGTGGGGTTTGTTATTTATGATATTTATAATGGTGGTTATGATGTCAAAGTTTTCATACCGAGAATTAAAAACTTTTTTACGAAATATGTTTCTAAATTGTAGGTACATAGTAATAATTGTTTATTGAATTTATGATGATAATTCATAATGATAAATATTTATAATAATATTTATGATGATGCATGATGAACATATATTCATATGAACGAAAGATTTATCATTCATAATCATAATAAAAACGATACTTAGCTCTGATACCAAAATTAACGACATGACGGAATTAATAAAAAGATTAGGATAGAATTATACCTGAATGATGCGTCGAGATGGATTGACGATGGATTGTTTAAATTATATGAATGATTATATGAATAATCTTGGGTATGTTTGGATAGGGCTCTGCTATTCAGAAATAGAACAACTATTTCAACAGAGGAAGAACTTTGAGATCAACTCAAGTCTTAAACATTCAAACTTAACTTGTTTATTTCATATGGGTAAATACCCTATTTATAGGCTCAAGAGAGCCGGTTACATAATTGAGTTGCAATTTCCCCCGTTGACATCCCTAAAGTATGGTCACCTTTTAACATTAAACTAATTTTAAATAACCAATTTTCCCCTATGGTTTGCATAAAGTTACGGATATCATATCTTCTTTAAATTGATACCTTTTTTTAAACGGTATAAAGTGATGAGTTTTGTACAAACAATCCTACGTGTGCATGCAACCCTAGATTTGGATCTATGTTTTCTCTATTAGATACACAACTTTATAAACACAATAAGAACCCTAGCTAGCAAGTATATATTTCGAAAACAACACTAATCTTCAATCTCTTAGTTTTGAAAGCAAGTACCGCAAGTGTAGTACCTTTAATGGCTCACAAACACCACAAGCAAATGGAGAGGCAAGAGAGAGAGAGGAGAGAGGTTAGAAATCGGCTCTAGGAACCCTATGGAATCAAGTGGCCGATTTCTAAAGCCTTAGGGGTCTTTATATAGGGCAGAGATCAGGGTTTCAGTCCTTATCCTTATCTAGTTGCTTGCCCACCAAGTAACCAAAAGATAAGCGTTGAAAGCCCTTATCTTTGGACGATTTCAAGGGCCTTATCCCCTTTGAATTCGTCCACCTCTCCCATAGGGCATCCATTGCCCTAATTTTCAATTATCATATAATTACAATTCAGTCCCTGCAGTTTAATTAATTACATTTGATTACAAAATTAATTCTTGATTAATTATCGACCAATATTAATTAAACAAAATTATGATAAGTCAAACAAATCATCTTTTTTTTTGTTTTTTTTGTTTTTTTTTGTAGAAGATGGATTGTATCAACAAAGAAAGAAGAAGCCTATTGTTTTTCAAACAGATTCTTTAATACTCAAACAAAGAAGGCCCTTGATATTTATATAAAATAAATAAGAATATTAGTATTAATTTTTTTTAAAGAAATTAAGTATTAACATAAATCTCACATACCTTACTATTAGTCGAGATGATATCAGACTCATACATAAAAACAATCCAACAAGGTGATTATATATATATATATATATATATATATATATATATATATATATATATATATATATATATATATATATATATATATATGATTTAGTGTATGGATTTAATTAGTAAAAAATATGTTCATTTTGGATAAAAATTTTATATTCATGAACAAATGAGACAACTTGATAATTGATTAATTACTTGAAGGTTTTTCAAGTAAAATCAATTCCTAAACCCTAAAGGCTTTTGTACTGCTTCGCTTAGTTAATTTTTGCTCATTACTGTTTATTGATTATTTGATTGTCACTATTTATTTAGTTCACTTTGGTCTGTTTATTATTCGCTTTGTCTATGTTACGGACTTACTTTTTCTATATTATTTGATTTTCCTAGTTTAGTTATTTAGTTCATTCCAATCCGATCATTCCATTTTATTTTTCGTTTTGTTTGTTTTTTTCGTTAGTTTACTTCGGTTTATTTATTGTCTTTTTGTGTTTGTTTATTGTAGTATGTATCTTTTTAATTTATTTTTCCCACTTTTTAGAATATATACAAAAGAAAGTATAATAAGTAAATTGAAATGTTGGGCGAGGGATTGACAAAAGGCTACAAATACATAAAATAAGTTTTGTTTAACCATACATGTCATTAATTATATCAACAGAGATTAAACAAACTTTTAGGCTACTAATTTATAAAAAATAAGAAATATAACTTCTTTTTACATTATGTATATTAGTTTCGATGATACAACTACCTAATGTACAAAGATGATGAAGATGATCTACCCCGACTAGTTTCATTGTACCATCATTCTATATGAAGTTATATCTAGTGTAACACCCCGAGATTCAGGTGTATTCCTTTCATCCTTGTTCTTTATTGTTTGGGCATGTTTAGTCCTTGAGTGGAGGGTTTGTAGTAAGTGAGTACGCTGGGCGTACTAGAGGGGTACGCTGCGCGTACTCACGCACTTAATTTGGACGCGGGGTCGCCAAGGTACGCTGGGCGTACCCGGCCCAGGTGCAAAAACCCTAATCCTCCTTGTGCACTATTTAAAGGGTGTTACGGCTCATTCCTTAGCCTCCATATCAGTGAGTGAAACCCTAAAAGAGAGCCCCATCGTTCTTAGTGTGTGAGAGTGTTGATTTGAGCTTGTTGGTGCTTTAGTGGCTTAGTGAAGAAGAAGGAAGGGAGTTCTTGGAGGCTAAAGCTTGAGGTGCCATTTTGGATCTGAGATTTGCAAAGGAAAGGGCTACACTTGGAGGTATAAAGTTCAAAACTTTCCTCTTCTTTTGGTTGTTGTTGTATGTGTCCTTTTTAGGGCTAAAAACCCCAAATGTGGAGACTTTATGAGTGTAAAGTGCTCCATGGTCCGAGATCTGTCCCTTTTTAGTGTTACAAGTGATTTAGAGCCATAAATTTCCCATCTTAGATGTTACTTTGGAGTCATGCATGTGTTTTAAGCCTTCTAGAGTTGAAGGTTGGATCATTTTGGGAGATAGTGACTTGTTCAGCCATGCAAAGGCTTAAAGTCATCAACTTTATGGATTAAGGGGCTTAGATGGGGTTAGATCTAAAATATGGACGTAGGTCTTAACTGTTTAAGACCTCAAGAGAAAAAGGGCTGAAGCAGGGGAGTACGTCGGGCGTAATCCCTAGTACGCGCCGCGTACTGGGTGGCGCTCCCCGATTCTGAGATGCAGTCGGGTACGCTCAGCATACACATCTGGTACGCGCAGCGTAACCCGGAGAGTTGACTTTTGGTTGACTTTTAGGGTATGGTCTATTGTGGGGCCTTTGAGCTATGAGAGGGGTAAAATGGTCTTTTATCCTTCTGAGAGCGTCATAAGAGAGCATAGTCTAGCCTCTGAGAGTTATATTAAATAGTGTGTTATTTTCATATGATTAGGTGGAGGCTAGGCCAGCGTTTACCAAGTCAGAGATTTACCGAGATACCCGAGGTGAGTCTTCTCACTATACTTTACCTAGTGTGGTAATAGAGTTAAGAGACAGAGTATTATAGAGTTATATGCCAGTGTGATTGCATGTTATTATGTGTTGTGATTTATTGTGATATGTGATATGCATGATTCAAAGTTACAGAGTTGGGACTTTCGTGTCCTTACAGTTAGGGCCAGAGGGCCCACAGAGAGTTGGGGCTGGAGGGCCCCACTGAGACGCATTGACCAGAGGGTCAACATAGTTACAGCCTCAAGTGGCTATTATGTGATTAGTGTGGTATTTTGGGGAACTCACTAAGCTTATGCTTATAGTGTTCAGTGTTATGTGTTTTAGGTACCAGTGATGACCGCGGGAAGGCGCCGGCTTGATTCGTACACACACATGTGATTGGATGTATTTGATCTTGGAAGACATTTGTGAAATAAAAACATGATGTTATGACATTTTATGAATGAATGGTTTTAATTAAAATGTGTTTTCAAATGTGAAAAATTGTTTTAATTTTTACGGTGTTACATCTAGTGAAAGTAAATTTGTTAAGTTAGGTTTCACCGGTTATTTTCCAAATTAAACATTTTGACATGTTATGTCTACTCAAAATGTTTACTTTGGAAAATATCAGAAATTTATATGGACTGGTTTGAAAAAAAAACTTTTAATGGTCAAACTACAAAGACTTTTCAATATATAGATGTTTTTCTATAATTTTCCATTATCTAAATGGATAAAACTTGTCGTGTCAATCACGTGAGGAATGAGAAAAAGAAATACAATACTATTTTTGGTGATTAGTAAACATTTTTTTTTCTATATAAAGTAAAATAAAAATGTGATAATATATATTTGGCTAGAACATAAATAAAAGTTTATATCTATATACAATTATATCATTAAGAGAGTCGAAATTGTTCTATTTAAATATTTGTAGACTATAGATCCTAATGTTCAATACTAGGTTACAACCCGTGGATAGGCGTGTCAAAAAAATCCGAACCCAATTAACCCGATCCGACCCTAACACGAATAAAGCATTTAGGGTCGGGTTTAATAGGGTCAAAACTCTTAATCAGGTTATTTGGGTTAACCCGACAAACCCGAACTATAGTTAGAGTCGGGTTTAGGGTTGATTTTTTTTTATAAAAGTCAGGTTTCAGGTTAACCCAATTAACCCGAATAAAGGTATGGTACAATATTTATGTATTTCATTCCACCTCACATCTTCTATTTTTGTACATTATGTGGCCTAAAAAGAAGGAAAATAAGATGTAACATAATTATAGAACTAAATATTGCTTTGTACAATTGGAAATTAATATGTAGCATAGTAAAATAATATGTAATAGTAGTTTACATGGCATAAAATAAAAAAATACACAGCCTCAAATCAAATGCATAATGCTTTTTACTTGTATATTTATTATAAATATTTCTGACTTACATTGTAACCGACTAACCCGACCCTATAAACCCGAAACCCGAATAAATAGAACTTGGATAACCCGTACCTTAATTTGGTCGGGTTCTGGGTGAAATTATTTTTATAAAAATCCAACTAACCTGACCATTTAACCCGAAACCCCATCGGGTTGACCCGATTAATAGCCCTACCCGTGGAAACCACGGATAAAAATGAAAAATTAAAATAATATAAAAACAGTTTTGTAATCAATATATTTTGTTAAATACAAAAATAAGAAACATATTTTTTATTTATTTGTTTATTATAACATTCCATTTTTATATTTCCTATTTCAACAATGTACTTTAAAAAAATGTTGTAACAAAGTACGTTTTCAGAAATCAAAAAAACAATACATTACATTTCTCCATTAACTTCAAAACACTTTCACAACAAATTCTATTATATTTTTTTGAGAGTAGAATTTTTTACTCCTTTTGATTCATAAGAAATCATTCTATTTTTCTGTTTATCATGTTCTAAGCGAATCGTAATTTCTTTTTGTAAAATCAATAATCATATTTATTTAATAAAAGTACACTTTTGGTTTAGATTGATACATTCTTATAAGTGATATATTTTAACATATTAATTTTGATTTTTTTAAGAAATGAAAGAGATCATTCAATTTTTCTGTTTAGCATGTTCTAAGCGAATAATAATTTCGTTATATAAGTTTGTAAAATCAATAATCATATTTATTTAATATAAATACAATTTTGGTTTAGATCCATGCATTCTTATCCGTAATATATTTTAACATACTGGTTTTGATTTTTTAAGAAATGAAATATTTTAAAAAGAGAATAGAAGAATAAAAGTCATGTGGATTAATTTTGTTTAGGGTTTATATTTTAGAGTTTGCTGTTTGGATATGATGTTTATGGATTAAAGTTTAAAGTTTATGGTTTAACCTTGTTTAAGGTGCAAACATTGTATAGATACTTGTTTTTAAAATGAAAATAAAAGTTTAAAAAAAAAATACACAAGCATCTATTTATATGTAGCATATTGAAAAATACTTTGTTTGTTCTGGTAATTAATATTTTCAAAAGTTTGTTATTATTATGTGTAAAATTTAAAATGTAGTTTTCATAAATTATTGTAGCTTTAAGTCTTAAAAGTGAATTACTTATTAAAAGTGCTTCTTGTCGTGCCAAATGAAATTATTCGTGGCGTTTGTTTTTTCTTTTTTTTTTTTTTTTTGCAAAAGCTCTTCCACGCCTCTTATGTTTGTGCCAGTGGCGGATCCAGAACAAAACTTAACCGGGGTCCATTATACATAAAAAAATGTATAAAAGTGGAAAATTCTGAAAATGCAAAGTATTTTTGAGGTTTTTTCAATACAAACAAATATCAATGAGGGTATTTTCTATATAAGTAGATGCCAAAGAGGGGGTTTTAGTAAAAAAATGGAAATTTTGGAGGTTTGTTTAGTATAAAATATGGTGGGAGCCACTATCAAGTGGGGCCATACACCCACTTGAAAGGCCTGTATCCGCCACTGGTGCCGCGCACACAACATGCACACATTTGGTCTCACAGACTGTTTGTTTTTTAGAAGTCCGCAGACCTAAAAATGTCTACGTGCTATCTTCTTAGTATAGATTTGGACCAATGTCTTCTAGCCTCCTACCATTAATTCTAAAAGCAAAAAAAAAAAAATCTCACTCATTTTTACCTTAATTTCATATCTTTGGACTTAAAGAAAAAATAAATTAAAGAAAACCGTCAAATCACCATATACTACAATTTATTTTTCTTAATTCTTTTGCTGTGGACACTTTGCAATAAGGTTACAAATAGAATATATTGTTTTATATTTTCTAAATTAATGTGTAATTGTGTTAAATTAATAATTTTAGCTTAATAAACTTGTTATTTGTTGATATAAATAATTTGGTTTCATAATTTTTAAAGCTTCACGAATATTTATCCAAAAATGTTTATCTAATAACATTTTAAAACATTAACTAAAAAAATCAAATGTATTATAAAACGTATGAAAGTATTTTACTAACTTACTTTTTTTTTCATAAAATTGACAATTTATGATAAATATTAAAATAAGGTGGTTGTATGATTAAATTTCAGTGTTGCTTTATTAGAATTATTGAAATGTATTTTAGATTATAAAAATGAGTTTATATAGGTTTCAGCTTATTTTGCAGTCTGCATGTTTTAAAAAAACAAACAGTTTTCTTCTTGCAGACTGCAGACGTTTGGTCCATCTCTTTTACCGCAGAGGTCTGCAAATGTGGTCCGCAGACTGCAGACAATTTAACTTTAAAAAAACAAACAACACCTAAATGTTGCGGACAAGATTAGTATGATGATTTTTTCAAAATTACTAATAATAAACTCAACTCACATATTGAGATAAGAATGAACGATTAACTATTTAACCTAATATGTAAATTGCTTTGTCTTTTTTTTTTTTTTTAGTTTGACTAAAAATCAAATGCAATTTGAGTTCTTAGTTTTCATGTTGTCATATTCTTTTTAAAAACATAAGGATATAATTACATACGAAAGGGCAGGGGCGTCTTGTATGAACCTTAAAATATTCCTTTATAAAAATTACAACTTTACAAATAAGTGCATGTAAGCTTTCTTGACTAAAAACATTAAATTTAGAAAATATAAAACTGCAAAATGTAAAAATCGATAAACACCAGATAATAAAACACGTTAAATTTGAAAATGAAGTAAAGTATTTATGTAGTTGAGCATGTGATAATCAACTTCAAGCTTTAAACTTTCCATGAGCAAATATTAACAAAGTGCTTTTCAAGTTTTTTGCTTCCAAAAGTAAATGAGATAACATAACAAAAGTTGTTAGTCCTCTTTGCAATAGCCCCAACTTGCTATGACCCGACTACCAAAAACTATGAGAAATAAAAGTAGTAGCCATTAGAACAAAAGCGAGAAATGTATACTATTATTTGTTGTATTTAACCAAACAAAAAAAACATCGATTATTGTAACATCCCGGAATTTTCAGATATTTCCGAATCCTCTCTTTTATTATTATTTGGTCATTTGTAGTCCCTGTGGATGGAAGAGTGAAGCCATGAGAAGCCTAAGGGCTAAGGTTGCAACTTTGGATCAAGAGGAGTACGCTGAGGGTACTAGGCGCGCCCTAGTACGTTGGGCGTACACTTGTGTATGCTAGGCGTACTCATGTCATATGGAAACCCTAATATTTAGGGTTTGGGTGCTAAATAAACGTCCTTATGAGCTAATAACCCTCCCTTATCTTAGTATCCATAGCATTGAGCGGTTTTCCCCATACCCTAACCGCTCTCTTGAGTGTGTGAGCTAAAAGTGTGTGTTTTGAGTGGTTGGGAAAGAAGGTATTGATGGGTTTGAGCCATAAGAACATTCCTATGTGCACATGCAAACCCTAATGCTTGGATCTAAGTTTCTCTAATTGAACATGCAATGTATCCAAGACTTTGATCAATAGATCTAGTATAATAACAAAAGAAAAACAGATCTAGAAGATTACCTTAAGTTGCTTGCTTGAATCTTCTTGTCCTTGGTGCTTAGAGTCACAATTGTCACTCCTCTAATGGCTTACAAACACCAACTTAGCAAGATGACGATTAGAAAGAGAGAGGAGAGGGAAGGAAGTCGGCCAGGGTTTCTTCAAAAGCAAGAATGTTGATTTCCTTGAACTTAAGGGTCTATTTATACTAGTGAGGCTCCTAGGGTTTCACCCTTAAACCCTAATTGGATAACTTAGGCCCTAAGCAATCCAATCTCCCTAATGCTAAGCCTTGGACGAATTCTAAGTCTATCCAAAGCCCCAAAACCGTCCACCCCTTATCCATAAGGGATTACAGCCCAAAGTACAACTATCATACAATTGACAGTTTATGCCCTTTTATTTAATTAATCTCTTTAAGTCACCAAATTAATTCCTAATTAATTTATGACTTATATTAATCAAATAACAATATTATTATTCCTTATATTATTCTCATAATATATTAATAATATTTCTTCTCTCATTATAAATCATCCTGTCAAGTTGCTATGGTGAAGGCAACCCAAAAGGACCATGCACAATCGGGTCAAATACTTGCCAAATATAGTTGCAGCCTTAGACACTATTCCAACAGTCTCCCACTTGGATAAGTCTAGTAACTATATACACAAGTATAATCCGATTAGCAATCGTAGCTCTCAAAGATGCTGTCAAACTATGATCTTATCAATATGTCCTTTAGATAAGGGATCGTATAGTCCTCTGTTTAGATATCATGCGGACAATTCTATGGAATCTATTGTCCAGCAGTTGGTTTCTCAATCTCAGATTTATTCGACATAGAACTTAATCGAACACATCAATTTAGTTCTGACCGGGCCTGGCACATAAGTCAAATCAAATCATCGAGCGGCCGAGATATCGCTTTTACCCTCTTAGGATAAAAGTAACAGATAAACTTCGACTTATATGCATTTACTTATTCATTAATTAACTATACACAACAATGCATTTTATAACATCAAGTTACTGATGCGGTTTCGCATTATCAATGTATAACCAATTAACAAATAACAAACCATATATCTAGGTTCTAAGACCATATGATATTATCGTCTTGTGATCACCCTTTTTATCACATTCCATAAGGTGATTCCAGCAAGCACGGGTTTGTTCCAATGCTCAAAACTAGTTCATAATCACTCACGAACGTTGCAAAAAACTTTTGCTATGTCTAATACCATTTAGACAATCTACACACCAATTCATGACAATCTTCATTCATACCTACTTCCAACATGTGAAAGATTGTGGATTGTTTGAATAATTCGATTATTCTTAATAAACTCAATTATTCTGGAAGTCAAAACATGCAAAATGAAACAATAGCTAAACAATTAACATAAGACAGTAACATTACTTATAAATAATACTCCTTTATTTAATCATCAAATGTTAATTACATTTATCTATCACACATTTCTAATACTATCTAATCTAAACTAATATCATCCTTTAGCCCAATACTCCTAGCATGCTGCAAGTGCTTAACCCTGCTCAGTCCCTTCGTAAGCGGATCTGCTGGGTTATCTTCTGATGATATCCTCTTAACCACGAGTTGTCCTTCTTTTACTCGATGTCTAATAAAGTGATATTTTCTGTCGATATGTCGAGATTTACCATGATTCCTCGGTTCCTTGGTCAAGGCAACCGCTCCTTCATTATCACAGAAAATTTCCATAGGCTCCTTTATAGCAGGTACAACTCCAAGATCACTGATGAAGTTCTTCAACCATATTGCCTCCTCCGACGCTTCGCTCACTGCAAGTACTCTGATTCGCACGTTAAATCAGCTACGGTTTCCTGCTTGGAACTTTTCCAAGTTACTGCTCCTCCATTCAGGGTAAAGACCCAGCCCGACTGCGAACGGTAGTTGTCCCTGTCGGTCTGAAAGCTGGCGTCACTATACCCTCGCACCTTCAAGTCATCACTCCCTCCGAGGACTAAAAACCATTCTTTGGTCCTCCGAAGGTACTTAAGGATATTCTTGACCGCAATCCAATGGGCTTTGCCAGGGTTCCCTTGATATCTACTAACCATGCTCAAAGCAAAGGCTACATCAGGGCGAGTACAAGTAATAGCATACATGATTGAGCCAATTGCGGAAGCGTATGGTACTCGGCTCATTTCTGCTATCTCGGCTTCGGTACTCAGACTTCGAGTCTTACTCAATTTCGTATTACTTTGTATCGCTAGTTCACTCTTCTTCGAATTTTCCATACTAAAACGTTTTAGTACCTTATCTAAGTAAGTATTCTGACTAAGTCCTATTAGTCTCTTACTTCGTTCTCTCACTATCCTTATTCCCAGAATATAGGAAGCCTCTTCGAGGTCCTTCATAGCGAAGCACTTCCCGAGCCAGGACTTAACCTTCTGCAGTGTCGGGACGTCGTTTCTTATGAGTAGTATGTCATCGACATACAGAACGAGGAAGCTTACTGTACTCCCATTGGCTTTGACATATATACATGATTCATCTTCGCTTCGTACAAATCCAAACTCTTTGACTTTCTCATCGAAGCAAAGATTCCATCTGCGAGACGCTTGCTTAAGTCCATAAATGGACTTCTCAAGCTTACACACTCTATTTGGATGCTTCAGATCAACAAAACCCTCTGGTTGAACCATGTAAACATCCTCAGCCAACTTCCCATTAAGGAAAGCGGTCTTGACATCCATTTGCCAAATATCATAATCATGAAATGCGGCAATTGCTAGCATCACTCTAATAGACTTTATCTTCGCAACTGGTGAGAAGGTCTCATCATAGTCAACTCCAGGAGTTTGAGTAAAGCCCTTCACAACCAATCGCTCTTTATATGTGTGTACGTTTCCATCCACGCCGGTCTTCTTCTTGAAGATCCATTTGCACCCGACAGTCTTACGTCCGGGCACATTATCAACCAAATTCCAAACTTGGTTGTCATACATGGATTGGATCTCGCTGTCCATTGCCTCCTTCCATTTTGCAGACTCTGGGCCTGCCATGGCTTCCATATAGCTATTAGGTTCATCTAGATTTATTAGTGTACCATCACTAATATACATGCCCCCTTCGGTAGTAATATAAAAACCATAAAACTGGGGTTGAAATCTAACTCTTTCGGAACGTCTAAGAGGTAAGGACTCGTCAATCGGTTCAACCGGAGTTTCCTCCTCGGGTTGAGTGACAGCGGTAGAGGTTCCTTCATCAATCGACTCTTGAATCTCTTCAAGCTCGATTTGCCTCCCACTGTCTCCTTGGCTTATGAGTTCTCGCTCTCGGAAAACTCCTCTCCTCGCAACGAAGACAACATTGTCC